>NW_016816550.1:235794-244371 GCF_001698545.2 Rhinopithecus bieti | reverse complement strand
GGCGAGGCCGTGCGCGTGCGTGAGCGCGCACCGCGCCGTGCTCCCACTGAAAAAGCGGAGCAGGGCCGGGCAGTGACTGCGCATGCGGGAAACACCGCCCGCGTCCGCAATACCGCGCAGGCTCAGACCCCCAGCGGAGGAGAAAGACGAGGCCAGGCGACGGGAGACGGGGCGCGGCAGGACAGCAGGGAGGGAATGAGAGAATTTAGAGGCCGGGTCAGAGGTCATGGGAACCTCTCCCAGTCCGCCCTGGCATTTAGATTTCTGCTTTGTACACAGTTGGGCGTTACATTTGCAGGGATGCCTGCACCTGGCTATGGGAAGTTTATGGGTGACCCCTGCCCGTCAGTCACGTTTCTGCATTTTGACACCCGCCAGGGCCTTCTCACATGGAAGTGGCCCTGTAGTCATGTCCTTGGCAACCAGCAGGCCTTGTCTGTGCCAGGAACAGACTGTGACAGGTGGCCGGAAATACAGCTGGAGGGATGGACAGGAACCCAGGAGCTCAGACAGACCCCAAATCCTCGCCACCACAGGTATCTGCAGGCTCCTCCATTTTTTAGATTTTTCTTACATTTTGAAATGATGAAATGACAAAGGTCTGTATGAGGCGTCATCCTTGCTGCACATACAATGTTTAACAGATAACAGAAAAATGTTTAATATGCCTGAGAATCATTTGCGGCACGCTAACAAGTACAGACCATCTCCCTCCTGTAAGGGAAAGCCGCATTGAGGTCAAAAAATGTTCACAACCAATTTGGAGTTCCTCAAAAAGTTGAGCAGAGTTTGCGTATGATCCAGCAACTCCATTCCTGGGTATTTACCCAAGAGAAATGAAAATATATGCCCACACAAAACCATATACATAAATGTTTATAGTGGCATTATTCACAATAGCCAAAAATTGGAAGCAACTCAAATATCCATCAGCTGATGAGTGGATGACCAAAATTCGGTGCATCCATACGATGGAAAATTATTCGGCCACATAAGAATGAAGTACTACTGATAAATGCTGCAACGTGGATGAACCTTGAAAATAAGCGAAAGAAGCCAGACACAAAAGACCACATACTGAATGATTCATGTATAGGAAATATCCAAAATGGACAAATCCGTAGAGACAGAAAAGAGATTAGTGGTTGCAGCAAGAGGGAGGCAGGAATGAGGAGTGACTCTTAATGGGTAAGGGGCTTCTTTTTAGAGTAATGAGAATGTTCTAGAATTACATAGTGGCTAAAACCACTGAGTTGTACACTTTAAGAGGATGGTTTTTATGATATATTAATTATATCACAATAAAAATGTACATTCCACCCAGAAATGGTTTGTAGAGTGACACACAGATTCAGTGGGAGATTTAGCTTGATTGCTGAGAGACTAGTCAAAACAGCAACACTATCACAGATTAACTCAATCGTGGATGATTATGTTAAGGATACATATTTGTGAAAGAGTAAAAAACAGAGTCGATAAGGCTTGGGAAAAGCCTGCCAAGGTCAGTTGTTACAGGAGTAATTATTACCTCTATCGAGTTATATGTGGTCTCAGGTCAATAAGGTAACTGTATAAACAGTACACAAATATGAGGAAGAGGAGAACCTGTTTAAGGAAATTGTCAACCATAACAAAAAGGTACGTGGGCATAGAAGAGTGGAATAGGTGCAGGTGAAAGAAGGGACAGGTTGAGCAAGGTGTCTGCTATAAAGGGGTCTATGGCACACTGATTCTCGACGCTGGGTGCTCATTTGCATCACCTGGTGTTTTAAAACAATTATGAATGCCTGTGCCTAATACCAGCTATTCGGAGTCATTTGGTGTGGGGTGAAAGCTCTGCTTTTTAGAAGCTCTTCAGGTGGTCTGAATATTAAGCAAGAGTTGAGGGGCATTGCCCCGTACCGCAATGAACTTAAACCCAACTTCAGAGAGGAGCTTTCTCTTTCATTCTTACAGTCTCCAGGTTGATTCCAACTGCAGCAGCAGCAGGGAAAGGATACTGAAGACTTCAAACCCAGTGGGTATCCTTAGCATCAAAAGATCTTGGCCATGTATAATTATTCTGTAAAGGGGTCAGAAATCTCAATGTTCAGCCAAACAGTGACACTGCTAAGCATCATAGATAATTTGGTGAGTTAATATATGACGTTCACAGAAGACACCCATCATTTTAAACTAACTCACAGTCTCACAGTTTGGAGCATTTTTGGAATATCTCTTAGGTCCAGATTCTTGGAAACTTGGACTGTTCTAGCAAAAATAAACCATTTAAATGTAAAGATAAGTATGAATATTCAGTAATATAAGTAGATAAATTAACATAGCTTGTAGCTAGATCCTTGCTCTCCAACTGTGGCCCATGACATATATATAGGGTGACAAGCCATCCCAGTTTGCCCAGGACTGAGGGATTTCCCTGCATTCAGGATTTTCATGGCTAAAACCAGGAAAGTCTTGGGCAGACCAGAACATATTGGTCACACTAACCCTGAGCTGGCAGCATTGACATCCACTGGAAGAGCTGTTTGAACATGCAGAACCTCAAGCCCCACTCCAAGCCCATGTTAACAAGATCCCTAGGGGAGATGCACAGTAATGTCTGTCATCTATTATGGATTGAATTGTGTCCTCCCAAAAGATATATTGAAGTCCAGGCTTCGTGCGGCTGAAGTCCTAACCCCATTACCTCAGAATGTGATCTTATTTGGAAATAGGGTTGGTGCTAATATAATTAAGACAAAGTCATACTGGAGTAGTGGGGCCCTTAATCCAAGCACGTTTAAGGGCTCATATCCTTAAAAGAAGAGACACAGGGAGTGGGCCATATGAAAACACAAAGACACACAGGGATAAGGCCACTGTAACAACAGAAGTAGAGATCAGAGTGATGCAGTTGCAAGCGAAAGACTGCCAAGGATTGATGGTCACCTCCAGAAGCTAAGAGGAGACAAGGATTCTACCCAGAGTCTCAGAGAGAAGATGGCCCTGCTGACACTTTGATGTCAGACTCCTAGCCTCTAGAGCTGTGAGATAATTCATTTCTTTTTTTTTTTTTTTTTTTTTTTTTTTTAAAGCCACCCAGCTTCTGGTACTTTGTTACAGCAGCCATAGGAAACTATCAAATGTCTAAGATTCACTGATCTATAATGCATCAGTATATAACCACAGCTGCCATATCACCAAGCAACTCACAGTAGCATCATTTACAATAGTCAAAATATGAAAACAACCTAAATAAATGTCCAGTGACAAATAGATTAATGAAATCTATTTTGTGGCATATCTATACTATGGAATATTATTCAGCCATTAAAAGGGATGAAATACTGATGTATGATACAACTTGGATGAACCTTGAAAACATTATGCTGCGTGAAAGCCAGATGCAAAAGGATGCATATGTATAATTGTATTTATATGAACTGTCCATAATAGGCAAATCCATAGGCAGATTAGTGGTTGCCAAGGGCTAACCCTAATGGAGAATCACTGCTTAATGGATATGGGATTTATTCTTGTGGTGACGAATAAGTCCTGGAGCTAGATAGTGGTGATGGTTGTGCAACAGTGTGAATGTACTTAATGTTGCTGAATTGTACACCTTAAAATAGGTAAAGTGGTAAATTGTATGTTATGTGTATTTTATAACACACAGAAATAATATGTAACCACAGCAAGTCCAAGTATCCTCTGGCCTGAAGGAATGATGTGGGCTGGGGAATGGAAGGAAGGTCAGCAAGGCTCAATAGCAGGAGGCAAAGACAATATATAGAAGGCTGGAGAGAGGACAGTCCATCCAGGTCTTTTTAGGTGACATTAACAATTTTAATCTTTTGCCTGAGAGTAAGAGAAGTGTTTGCTTTTTATTGGCATCAAATTCAGCAAGTAGTTCAAGGAAAACTGGACTGCTACCAAAGTATATACCTGGTCCCTGCTCCTGCTGTCACCCCCTCTATCTGTTGTTCACACAACAACCACAGTGACCTTGTTCAAACACAAACCATTTCATATCACTCTTTGGCTTAAAATTATCTAGTGGCTTCTCATCATTGCACTTGGAATCAAATTTTAACTCTTTGCCCTAACTTAGAAAGCATATATGAGGCCAGGTGTGGTGGCTCACACCTGTAATCCCAGCATTTTGGAAGGCCGAGGCGGGTGGATTTCTTGAGCTCAAGAGTTCGAGATGAGCCTGGCCAACATGGCAAAACCCTGTCTCTACTGAAAATACAAAAATTAGCTAGATGTAGGGGCACGTGGCTATAATCCTAGCTACTTGGGAGGCCGAGGCAGGAGAATTTCTTGAACCCAGGAGGCAGAGGTTGCAGTGAGCCAAGATCACACCATTGCACTCCAGCTTGGACAACAGAGTGACACTCTGTCTCAAAACAAACAAAACAACAACAAAAGCATATATAAGCTGGCTCTGACTCTCTCTGCCACTACTCCCCCTTTGGACCTGTGCTTCAGCTGCTCTGGCCTTCTTTCTATTCTTCAAACAAGTAGGCTTCATTCCACCTCAGAACCTTCACATTGGCTGATCCTCTCTTCGGAATGCTTTGCCCCCTAAACTTTGAATGATTGGTCCCCTCCTTTCTGTCATTCAGATCTCAGTATAAATGTCACCTCCTCAGAGAGGCCATTTCAAACAAAAATAGCCACCCAGTCACTATACGTTCTTATTCTCTGCATAGCACTTATCTAACATTTTCTTATTTATGAAAATGTGCTTGGGTGTTTTGTTTTGTTTTGTTTTCCTGTGTCTCCTACTAAAATGTAAGTTCTACAGGGAAAGGTATTTTTTTCTGTTTTGTTCACTGTTGTCTCCTCAGCACCTAGATACAGTAGAACTCAAAAACTTGTGAACTAATGAATGGTACACAGTAGTCCCTCAATAGACGATTGTTGACTGGTTGAATAGGGATATGATATTAGAAATGGACCTTGAAGTATGAATAAGATGATGGTGTTCTTTGAGGATTGGAGAAGGAGATCATTGCAGGTTAGGAACAGTGTGAAAAAAAGGCAGTTTGAACAAAAGCAGAAAGCTCGCTAAGGAAAATGGCAATGCACGCTAGAACACTGCTATGGTTTGAATGCCCCCACCAAAAATCATGCTGAAATGTATTCCCTGATGTAGCAGAATTGAGAAATGTGGCCTCTAAGAGGTGACTGGGTCATGAAGGCTCTGCAGTCATGAATGGATTAATCCATTTATAGATTAATGAATTAATGGGTTAATAGATTAATGAGTTATAATGAGAGGGGAGCTGGTGGCTTTATAAGGAGAGGAAGAGAGATCTAAGCTAGCACATTAGCATGCTCAGCCCCCTCCCGATGTGATGTCCTGCACTGCCTTAGGACTCTGCAGAGTCCCCAACAGCAAGAAGGCCCTTATTAATAAGATACAGCCCTGCAACCTTAGACTTCTCAGCCTCCGTAACTGTAAGAAATAAATTCCTTTTCTTTATAAATTACTTAGCGTCAGGTATTCTGTTATCAGCAAAATAAAACAAACTAATACGAGGACCTAGAGGAGGAAAAAATATAGAAATATAGGTTGGGCTATGGTGGTAGAAGGCCTTGCTCAGGCCACATTAGACTCACCAGTGTAGGCAGTAGGGAGCAGTGGGAAGTCTCTCAATGGGGGAGCTATGTGATCTGACCTGTGTTTTAGGAAAGTAACTTGGGAAGGAGTATGAAGGATGAGAGGTTGCCAGAGAAACAGACGAGAAACAGGAAAAGAGTTAGGAGGTAATTGCACTTGCCTAATTGGGAGTTGAGGGAGGGCTCCACCTAGGGATGTGGCAGTAGCTCTGGAGAGGAGCGACTGACCTGATCACTTCGTCTCAACTTTGGCTATATGAAAATCCACTGGGGAGATTTTAGGTATATGAATGCCTGAGCTCTATCCTTCAGGAATTCTTTTTGAATCAGTCTGTGGCGGGACCCCAATAATCAGTATTTTTTAAAAGCTTCCCAGATGTTCCAGCTTTGATTAAAACCTCTGGGACAGATAAACCATTTGGAAATAGAATAGACAGCCCTCAGGACTGAATGGATCTGGGTGATGAAAGAAAATATGACTGACTTTTTATTCTGAGTAAACTTGTAAGACAGCTTTTAAAACACACAACTCTGATAATATATAGTACATCCAAACAGTGGACTAATATACAATTATTAGAAAGTATGTATATGAAGAGCATTTTTAGTCACAAAGGAAAAGTTTTGTCATTAAGAAAAGGGCAAACAACAAAAAAAGGTATATGCAATATGACCTTAACTATAGAAACTATATAGAAAAGAGTTTGGATGAAAATGTGTATAAAATTTTCACAGTGATGCCTCTGGGAAGGAGGTTATAGGTGATTTTATTTTCTGTATTTTATATTTCTTCTATTTCTGAATATTTCTAAATGATCATATATTACATTTGTAGTCAGAAAAGAATATAAAGGAAGCCTTCTACCCCAAAGATTAAAATATTAAAGTTTTAGGATCTAAGGTGGGAAAACCCTGAACTATCTTGAAAACTTGCCGATATGAAATTCGAGCATACCCCTATTCATCTGTTTCTATATTTATGAATATATCTGAGTATTTCTAGGATCCCTACCTGAGCAGCCCAAATGACATTTTACCCTGGGATTCAGAAACATCTACTGGACAGAGACTAGACCTGTCAAGGGTATGTTTGCAAGTCACTTGACTGAAGAAGGGAAAGAACTGAGCTTTGAAAACTTGGTTCAAGGAGCTGTGGTTAGTGTCAGAGGGTTAGAACTATTCTGAGGATAGCCCAGTATTGGCATAAAATGAATGATGCGAGCCCTTACCTTTCCTGCATAGAAATTTACCCTGAGCCTTGGGGGTTAATGAGATGATTTTAACAAAGCTAGATTAGAAAAAAATTTCATAAAGATATTGGGAGCACAAAGTTTTGTAGCCAATATAGCTTGCTGAACAAAAAACATCAGGGACAAAAGGTACTGTTCTCATTTCAACAGAATGACAGTTGAATGGATCAGAACATGAGGTAGAAACATAAGAGACTCAGACAACTTCCCCAAAACAGAACAAATTAAAAAGCCAATGCCACTTAGTAACAGGACTACATTCGTGAGACTTACAATGGTAGCACTCAAGTGATAGCCAGGGAGACTGGGTTTGTAAATATAAGTGCCACCTCCCTTCACATTGGGTACTTTCTGAACATGGGACGAATTTGAGAGGGGTTAGAGTTCTTTAATTTTGTTTTTGTTCCTTGACCCAGTAATTCCTCCTCTATGAATTGCCCTAGAAAGATAAATACATGTATAAAATATATCTGCAAGAATACTAATTGCAAAATTCATTATTGGAATAGTGAAAATGGAAAATATCTAAATATTCATCAATAATGTTTTGCCATATATTCGTTCATTCTACAATTTTTTTAAGTACCTACTATTTGCTAGGCACTTTTCTTAGCACTGGGGATATAGCTGTGAGCCAAAAAAGCAAGGTCCTTGTCCTAAAGGAGCTTGTACTCTATATGGGAAGACAAACGATAAAATGAATTTCAGTATATCCATACTATGGAATTCTGTGATGCAGTTTTAAAATAGTAGATACATTTAACTGTATTAAAACCCAAGATCTACAAGACAAAACACATTATACATAATTTCTAACTTCCAGGTTAGAGAAGAGAATTATAATATACTACTTCAGTGATTATAATCACAAAATATATTAGAGTTTTTATGGGAAAAAAATCATGATAAACATACATGACCACCTCTGTATGGTATCAAGAAGAAATTCTACCTCTGCAGATGCTCACTTGATTTTTTACAACAATTATTTTTATAACAAAAATTAAAACATTTTTAAAATGTTGTGTATAGAGGCTAAACCCTAAAAACACATTTTGAAAAATTATTATCAGGACCTTATAGTTATTCTGTGACTACTGGTATATAGGGCAATGCAAGTAAAATTTTTGTGTATTTCAAGGTACAAAAATTATAACTTAAGAATAAGCTACAGATCTCAACCAAATGGGACTATAATGCGAAGTAAACAATTTTTGAGGTCAACTATATAATTGTTGCTCCACATGCACAGAACTCCAGTGTCCTTCCTTTTATAATGAACACAAATCTGCTCTTGGATGTCTAGAACAGAGTTACTTAGAGCTGCTCTGTTTTATGTATTACCTTTTTCTTGCTTAGCTGAAGGAGAACATATCCCTTCTTAAATACCTCTCCTAGAAATTAAATATCATTGTCCACTGGATTCAGAAACTATCCCACTGATGGCTTTGCTTTCCACACTTATGTTGTGTCTCAAAACAATCTAAATATCCAGCAATAGGAGATCAGTTTAAAACATTATATTGTTGTGCAGTAATTTTTCACTTGGCTCCCAGTTATACTTTCAGTGTTCTCTCTGTATCACAGGGAGCTAGAAACCCACAAACTACATTTTTCAGATTCCTTTCCCAATTAGCCTCCTGTTAGGTTTGCCAGTGGGAAGCACTGGTGGAGAGACTATGAGGTGAGGGGAAAAAGAAGCCTCTTTTTTTTTGTCTCC
>NW_016816550.1:227956-235015 GCF_001698545.2 Rhinopithecus bieti | reverse complement strand
GTCCGAAAAGAGAGTCAGTGAAGGGAGATAGGGGTGGGGCCGTTTTATAGGATTTGGGTGGGTAGTGGAAAATTACAGTCAAAGGGGGTTTTTCTCTTGCAGGCAGGGGTGGGGGTCACAAGGTGCTCAGTGGGGGAGCTTCTGAGCCAGGAGAAGGAATTTCACAAGGTAATGTCATCAGTTAAGGCAGGAACAGGCCATTTTCACTTCTTTTGTGATTCTTCAGTTTTTTCATGCCATCTGGATGTATATGTGCAGGTCACAGGGGATATGATCACTTAGCTTGGGCTCAGATGCCTGACATTCCTGTCTTATATGAATAAGAAAAATAACAAAATAGTGTTGAAGTGTTGAGGCAGCGAAAATTTTGGTGGGGTGGTATGGAGAGATAATGGGCAATGTTTCTCAGGGCTGCTTCAAGTGGGATTAGGGGCAGTGTGGGAACCTAGAGTGGGAGAGATTAAGCTGAAAGAAGATTTTGTGGTAAGGGATGATATTGTGGGGTTGTTAAAAAGAGCATTTGTCATATAGAATGATTGGTGATGGCCTGGATGTGGTTTTGTATGAATTGAGAAACTAAACGGAAAACATTGAGTCCTTTTCTGCATTAAATATATAGAGTAGTTTCTGCTTGGCTGAGTAGATACCTAACTTACAAGTACTACATTCATAGAATGGAACTCTATACAGCTATGAAATTAATATTGAAGCAGAATATTTTGACACAAGGAAATTCCCACAGTATTTTTAAAGTAAAAAATAATAAAATACAATGAAAGCACCAATGACATTCTTCACAGAGATAGAAAAACAATCCTAAAATTTATATAGAATCACAAAAAACTCAGAATAGCCAAAGTTATCTTGAGCAAAAAGAATAAAACTGGAGGAATCACATTACCTGACTTCAAATTATTCAAAACAGCATGGTACTGGCATAAAAACAGACACATATACCAATGCAACCAAATAGAGAACCCAGAGGCAAATCCATACAACTACAGTGAACTAATTTTCAACAAAGTTCCCTAAAACATACATTGGGGAAAGGACAGTCTCTTCAATAATTGGTGCTGGGAAAACTGGATATCCATATGCAGAAGAATGAAACTAGACCCCTATCTCACACCATATACAAAAATCAAAATGAATTAAAGAGTCACATCTGAGACCTCGAAATGTGAAACTACTAAAAGAAGACATTGGGAAAACTCTCTAAGACACTGGATTGGGCAAAGATTTCTTGAGTAATACCTCACAAGCACAGGCCACCAAAGCAAAAATGGAGAAATAAGATCACATCAAGTTTAAAAGTTTCTGCACAACAAAGGATACAATCAACAAAGTGAAGAGACAATCCACAGAATGAGAGAAAATATTTCGAAACTACCCATCTGACAAGGAATTAATAGCCAGAATATATAAGGAACTCTAACAACTATAGGAAAAAAATACAATGATCTGATCAAAAATGGGTGAAAGACATAAATAGATATTTCTCAAAAGAAGATATACAAATGGCAACAGGTATATGAAAAAATAGTCAACAGCACTGATCATCAGAGAAATGCAAATCAAAACTATAATGAGGTATCATTTCACCCAAGTTAAAATGGCTTTTTGTCCAAAAGAAGGCAATAACAAATGCTGGCAAGAATATGGAGGAAAGGGAACCCTTGTACACTGTTGGTGGGAATGTAAATTAATACAGCCACTGTGGAAAACAGTTTGGAGGTTCCTCAAGAAACTAAAAATAGAGCTACTATATGATCTAGCAATTGCACTGCTGGGTATATACCCAAAAGAAAGGAAATCAGTATACTGAAGAGATATCTGCACTCCCATGTTTATTGCAGCACTATTCACAATAGCCAAGATTTGGAAACAACCTAAGTGTCCATCAACAGACGAATGAATAAAGAAAATGTGGCACATATACACAATGGAGTACTATTCAGCCATAGAAAAGAATAAGATACTGGCATTTGCCACAACGTGGATGGAACTGGAGGTCATTATGTTAAGTGAAATAAGCCAGACACAAAAAGAAAAACTTTGCATTTATTTGTGGGAGTTAAAGTTAAAACAATTGAACTCACAAAGATAGAGAGTAGAATGATAGTTACCAGAGGCTGGGAAATGTAGTTGTGAGGAGGGAGTGGGGATGGTTAATAAAAATTTAAAAAGTAAAATTACAAAATGAACTTATAGTGTGATGCCAAGTTGGAGATACACACATACACACACACACACACACAATTTGGAGATGTGTATCTATATATACATATAAATAATTACTATTTTGTGAGCCAATATCTCATCACTTTGTGCTTTTTCTTTACATTTTCTACATTTATTAAATGTTCTGTAAAAGCATGACTTCTTTTATAATTAGAAAAAGTTTTATTTTGAATTGTTAAATTTTAAGTCATTGAGATTGATATTTGGTTTGAGAAATATGACATCCTCTGTAAATCCCTTTTTAGCAATATATTAGAAACGATTTTTTTTTTCCAGAAAATAGGNTCACTTGACTGAAGAAGGGAAAGAACTGAGCTTTGAAAACTTGGTTCAAGGAGCTGTGGTTAGTGTCAGAGGGTTAGAACTATTCTGAGGATAGCCCAGTATTGGCATAAAATGAATGATGCGAGCCCTTACCTTTCCTGCATAGAAATTTACCCTGAGCCTTGGGGTTAATGAGATGATTTTAACAAAGCTAGATTAGAAAAAAATTTCATAAAGATATTGGGAGCACAAAGTTTTGTAGCCAATATAGCTTGCTGAACAAAAAACATCAGGGACAAAAGGTACTGTTCTCATTTCAACAGAATGACAGTTGAATGGATCAGAACATGAGGTAGAAACATAAGAGACTCAGACAACTTCCCCAAAACAGAACAAATTAAAAGCCAATGCCACTTAGTAACAGGACTACATTCGTGAGACTTACAATGGTAGCACTCAAGTGATAGCCAGGGAGACTGGGTTTGTAAATATAAGTGCCACCTCCCTTCACATTGGGTACTTTCTGAACATGGGACGAATTTGAGAGGGGTTAGAGTTCTTTAATTTTGTTTTGTTCCTTGACCCAGTAATTCCTCCTCTATGAATTGCCCTAGAAAGATAAATACATGTATAAAATATATCTGCAAGAATACTAATTGCAAAATTCATTATTGGAATAGTGAAAATGGAAAATATCTAAATATTCATCAATAATGTTTTGCCATATATTCGTTCATTCTACAATTTTTTTAAGTACCTACTATTTGCTAGGCACTTTTCTTAGCACTGGGGATATAGCTGTGAGCCAAAAAAGCAAGGTCCTTGTCCTAAAGGAGCTTGTACTCTATATGGGAAGACAAACGATAAAATGAATTTCAGTATATCCATACTATGGAATTCTGTGATGCAGTTTTAAAATAGTAGATACATTTAACTGTATTAAAACCCAAGATCTACAAGACAAAACACATTATACATAATTTCTAACTTCCAGGTTAGAGAAGAGAATTATAATATACTACTTCAGTGATTATAATCACAAAATATATTAGAGTTTTTATGGGAAAAAAATCATGATAAACATACATGACCACCTCCGTATGGTATCAAGAAGAAATTCTACCTCTGCAGATGCTCACTTGATTTTTTACAACAATTATTTTATAACAAAATTAAAACATTTTAAAATGTTGTGTATAGAGGCTAAACCCTAAAACACATTTTGAAAATTATTATCAGGACCTTATAGTTATTCTGTGACTACTGGTATATAGGGCAATGCAAGTAAAATTTTGTGTATTTCAAGGTACAAAATTATAACTTAAGAATAAGCTACAGATCTCAACCAAATGGGACTATAATGCGAAGTAAACAATTTTGAGGTCAACTATATAATTGTTGCTCCACATGCACAGAACTCCAGTGTCCTTCCTTTTATAATGAACACAAATCTGCTCTTGGATGTCTAGAACAGAGTTACTTAGAGCTGCTCTGTTTTATGTATTACCTTTTCTTGCTTAGCTGAAGGAGAACATATCCCTTCTTAAATACCTCTCCTAGAAATTAAATATCATTGTCCACTGGATTCAGAAACTATCCCACTGATGGCTTTGCTTTCCACACTTATGTTGTGTCTCAAAACAATCTAAATATCCAGCAATAGGAGATCAGTTTAAAACATTATATTGTTGTGCAGTAATTTTCACTTGGCTCCCAGTTATACTTTCAGTGTTCTCTCTGTATCACAGGGAGCTAGAAACCCACAAACTACATTTTCAGATTCCTTTCCCAATTAGCCTCCTGTTAGGTTTGCCAGTGGGAAGCACTGGTGGAGAGACTATGAGGTGAGGGGAAAAAGAAGCCTCTTTTTTTTTGTCTCCGGAAGTCCCTCCAGCAGTAGTAGCAGCAGCAACAGTGACTATCGGCAGCCATTTCTTTCCAAAACATCTGTGACCATTTTAACAGCATTAGTAAAGCTATAGCATCCTGTATTCCTACTCAGTGGGAGCAGCACCCCCAAAAGCAGCAGTGTTAGCATCACTCACATATCAGCACTAAGTGACAGGTTGTGGGTCCCAGCCCAGAAGTAGTAAAGCTTTCTGGTCTCTAGGTAACACACACTGTAATGAATTGTAAAACTAGCCAAAATTCTTGCTCTCGGTTTCCATGACCTTTTTCAATGTGACTTTGCAGCTCTTCCCATAAAAAGTAAAATTTATTTCTTCTCTCTCTGAATCTGGGCTGGCCTTATTCCTTACTTTGAACAATAGAAGACAGTGAAAATGACGTTGTGATAGTGCTAAGCTTAGGCCTCAAGGGGACTCACCATCTTCTCCTCACTCTTTTGGAACCCTATGATTGCCATGGGAATAATCCCAGATTAACCTGCTAGAGAGAATGAGAAACCATGTGCATCAGAGTCTAACCAGCCCTCATCTCCACTGATAACTCAGATATGTAAGGGAGCCCAGCCACGATCTGCAAAGTCAACCCAAAACCAGCAGGAAGGAGTTCAACTGAGACCAGAGAACTACCCAGATGAGCCCAGCCTAAATTGCTGACCACAGAATTGTTTTAAAAATAAAACCAGTAAGTTTAAGGTGGTTTGTCACACAGCAATAGCTAACTGATACACACCTTTGTCCTTTGTGTTTTTTCAGTACTTTTTGTACCTTATAGCAAATTACTTTTTGTGTGTGTGTGTGAGCAACAAGGCTGTTTATTTCACCTGGATGCAGGTGGGCTGAGTCCGAAAAGAGAGTCAGTGAAGGGAGATAGGGGTGGGGCTGTTTTACAGGATTTGGGTGGGTAGTAGAAAATTACAGTCAAAGGGGTTTTCTCTTGCAGGCAGGGGTGGGGTCACAAGGTGCTCAGCGGGGAGCTTCTGAGCCAGGAGAAGGAATTTCACAAGGTAATGTCATCAGTTAAGGCAGGAACAGGCCATTTTCACTTCTTTTGTGATTCTTCAGTTTTTTCATGCCATCTGGATGTATATGTGCAGGTCACAGGGGATATGATCACTTAGCTTGGGCTCAGATGCCTGACATTCCTGTCTTATATGAATAAGAAAAATAACAAAATAGTGTTGAAGTGTTGAGGCAGCGAAAATTTTGGTGGGGTGGTATGGAGAGATAATGGGCAATGTTTCTCAGGGCTGCTTCAAGTGGGATTAGGGGCAGTGTGGGAACCTAGAGTGGGAGAGATTAAGCTGAAAGAAGATTTTGTGGTAAGGGATGATATTGTGGGGTTGTTAAAAAGAGCATTTGTCATATAGAATGATTGGTGATGGCCTGGATGTGGTTTTGTATGAATTGAGAAACTAAACGGAAAACATTGAGTCCTTTTCTGCATTAAATATATAGAGTAGTTTCTGCTTGGCTGAGTAGATACCTAACTTACAAGTACTACATTCATAGAATGGAACTCTATACAGCTATGAAATTAATATTGAAGCAGAATATTTTGACACAAGGAAATTCCCACAGTATTTTAAAGTAAAAAATAATAAAATACAATGAAAGCACCAATGACATTCTTCACAGAGATAGAAAACAATCCTAAAATTTATATAGAATCACAAAAAACTCAGAATAGCCAAAGTTATCTTGAGCAAAAGAATAAAACTGGAGGAATCACATTACCTGACTTCAAATTATTCAAAACAGCATGGTACTGGCATAAAACAGACACATATACCAATGCAACCAAATAGAGAACCCAGAGGCAAATCCATACAACTACAGTGAACTAATTTTCAACAAAGTTCCCTAAAACATACATTGGGGAAAGGACAGTCTCTTCAATAATTGGTGCTGGGAAAACTGGATATCCATATGCAGAAGAATGAAACTAGACCCCTATCTCACACCATATACAAAATCAAAATGAATTAAAGAGTCACATCTGAGACCTCGAAATGTGAAACTACTAAAAGAAGACATTGGGAAAACTCTCTAAGACACTGGATTGGGCAAAGATTTCTTGAGTAATACCTCACAAGCACAGGCCACCAAAGCAAAATGGAGAAATAAGATCACATCAAGTTTAAAAGTTTCTGCACAACAAAGGATACAATCAACAAAGTGAAGAGACAATCCACAGAATGAGAGAAAATATTTCGAAACTACCCATCTGACAAGGAATTAATAGCCAGAATATATAAGGAACTCTAACAACTATAGGAAAAAAATACAATGATCTGATCAAAATGGGTGAAAGACATAAATAGATATTTCTCAAAAGAAGATATACAAATGGCAACAGGTATATGAAAAAATAGTCAACAGCACTGATCATCAGAGAAATGCAAATCAAAACTATAATGAGGTATCATTTCACCCAAGTTAAAATGGCTTTTGTCCAAAAGAAGGCAATAACAAATGCTGGCAAGAATATGGAGGAAAGGGAACCCTTGTACACTGTTGGTGGGAATGTAAATTAATACAGCCACTGTGGAAAACAGTTTGGAGGTTCCTCAAGAAACTAAAATAGAGCTACTATATGATCTAGCAATTGCACTGCTGGGTATATACCCAAAAGAAAGGAAATCAGTAT
>NW_016816550.1:221869-226799 GCF_001698545.2 Rhinopithecus bieti | reverse complement strand
CACAGCAGCTGCTGAAACATCCTCCTGACACATTTCCCCTATATGTGTCCAGCTCTAGATAATTCATTCTGGAGGTATATGAATTTTTGATTACTGAGAATCTTATTAAAAGGATGTTGTGCTTTTACACTGACTTTAATACCTGTGATAAATACTTTATTCCTGTGAAAAGAAAGATATAATTGATAGAGACTTGTCTCAGAGGAATTTAACCAAAAAGATGATAGTTCCAGGTGTCCAGGTTCTACAAATAATTTTTACCACTTTTAGTCAATTATACCATGTTTATTGATCCCATTTTTGAAATCCAAAGGTTAATTAATGTTCACTGAATTTAGTAGGAATACTTTCTACATTATGGTGACTAGTGTATTTTTACTTAGGTTTGTTTGTTAGAGAATTATCTTTGAGTGCACTTTAATGAACCCAATACATAAAAATGAATATGTTGAAATTCCTTCTATCCTATTTGGTTACAGTGAAGTATACTTTAGCTGTTAAACCATGCAGACATTGTGTAACCTAGGCCAGGGCCCCTTCTTACTGAAATGCATGAGTGGCTGCATTTAAAGTGAAGACTGGGTCAGTGTGGCTGAAGCAGAGCAGAACATTGAACTTATTATCAATGCGTTGAACTGCTGAATTCAGCCCTAAACTTCCTTTTGTGAGAATTATCCCCATTAGTGAATTTCTAATAATTGAGTATGTCATCATCGTAACTGAAAAGACATTGATTAGCCATTGGCATCAGGATTTAAACCCAAACAGTCTGATACAGGAACCTGCACTCTTGACAATAGGGAGAATTATCCCCATCAGTGAATTTCTAATAATTGGGTACATCATCATCATAACTGAAAACATTTATTGATCAACCATTGGAATCAGAATTTGAACCCAAACAGTATAATATAGAAGCCTGCACTCTTGACAATAGGTTTTGGAGTCAGAATGCCTGGATTCCCTCCTGGCCTCTGGCATTTACAAGTTTTCACATCTGTAAAATGAGGATGGTAATAGAACCTACCTTATTGTCTTCACGTAAGACAGTCTATGTGAAGTGCTTAGAACAATTCTGGATAGTGAATGCTTATTAAATGTTAGTTATCATTATAACAACTGTGTCACCTCCTAATTACAGCAGTTTAGATCTATAAGGGGCCTTAAAGATGATTACGTTCACTGTTTTCAACTGAATGTCACATCTGTTAGGTATTATGAAATCAATTTGAGGGATCTCTTTCAGCATTTAATAAAACAAGAATAAAAAACATTAGAGTATATCACATATAATAAGTGCTGTTTCATGAAATGTTTGCTTTGGGGGGGGAATAGCAAATATGATGGATGCTCTGCTTATGTCACTCAGGTCTCTTCTACTGGTTCTGCCCATTCCCCAGCGTCTTTGTGCAACTCTCCTACACGATATCCCCTCAAGCTCTTCAGAGAACTACCCTTCAGCTATTGGAGCCACATTAACCCAGTGTATGATATTGTTTATCTATTGCTGCACAACAATTTTTTCAAAAACCTAGTGACTTAAAACACCAAACATTTATTATCTCACATGGTTTCTGAGGGTCAGAAAACTGAGAGTAACATAGCTGGGTGGTTCTGGCTCAGGGTCTGTCATGAGGTTTCACTCAAGCTGTCAGCTGGGGCTATAATCATCTCAAGGCTTGATTTAGGTTGGAAAATCTGCCTTCAAACTCAAGTCATTGTTGCAGGCCTTGGTTCCTTGCTGGCTGTTGGCTAGAAGCCTCAGTTCCTTGTCATGAGAGTCCGTGTCATGGGCCTGTTCATTGGACTCCTCAGAAAATGAAGAGTCATGTAATCCCTTCTTCAGGATATAAATTGACTTGATCATGGTACCTTTAAAAAATTAAGCTCTTGAATGAAGCTATGTCAGAGATAAAGGTGAAAGACTCTGAATAGGAATGACCAAGTGGAGAAATACTGGTGGTTGGGGGGCAGGGGTGGAGAACCCCAGTATAAACCACACAAACAGATAAAGATTCATAGTTGTGAATGTTGACAAATAGAAAAATATTCATTTTGATGATCATAAAAGGTTTCCAAGTCTCCTCAAGTACTTACAGACACTGCATTATCTGTAATGTATAGATTATATATATGTAAATCTGTATAATTTATTTAGTTATGAGAGAAATACTTGACATAATAAGTCATCCACTATCCTTTATGACTATCTAGAGGTGGGTGATGCCAAGAGAAATAAAAAGCATGTCCATCAGATTGAGTAAACCTTGCTCTAACATCAAGGATGATCTAGGTAAAAAATGAGGATGAACATGATTGCCAGGTGTTTGGGCCACATTCTGCTCTAATTATGAATCTCCTAGGATTATTTTTCCTGCAAGTCCTGAAAATGGTAAAAGGGGCTAACACAGTCATGAATCATTAGGCCCATGAGCACTGGAGAAATCAAGTATCCATTCATTGTCTACATGGAGGGGAAAACTTGAAACAATGCAGGCCCTTTGCTCAGCCTGTGGGAGTAACTGTGGAAAGGCTCTGGAATAGAAGAGCAGAACAGGATTTAATCCTCGTGGGCAGAATTCCAATTCCACCCTTCCATTGGGGCCAGTGGGAAAATTCAAGCACCCTTGCCCCACTGTTGCATGAAAGGGAAAGTGCATCTCACTTCCAACGCAGTACTCTCTCAATGTGTCATCAGGCAGGGTCAGCATCAGCCATATTCACTTCCTTTCGGATTTGTCTCTGAGAGTGTCAGACATCAGTCTCCCAAGCTTCAGAGGCATGTGAAGCTGACTAGCCATCTTGAAGCCAATGATGTAACTTCAACATAGACGATATCCTAAGGATTGAAAAGTATAGCTTTTGCTCCATCCTTTTTGCAAGTTCAGTGCCTCACTCTGGCATGTGAATGTATTTGGAATTTACTGGTTTTCCTCCACCTTTGGGAACTCAGCCAAAACTGAAAACAAAAAGTTTTACTATTTTATCCTTTTATGCAAGTTCTCTTCCCTAGCAGAATGTGGAATTGAGCTTATCAGTAGCAACTCTTATAAAATTTTCCTGGACATCTCACTACTGAAGTTATTGGCTCTCTTTTTAGTAAATCACAAATGAGCAGTTATTCTTGTCGCTATATTCTTTGCCACACCTAGCACAAGGCCTCATTCAACAGATGCTCAGTACATGTTTGCCTGAATTGGGCCACCTGCTTTATTTTACATTGATAAAGTCAGTCAGATGTAGATAAAATGTTAAAATGGATTACATTTGAGGTGTAGAATTAAAATTTAGAACTACTACCTTCCTTTTGAAATAAGAAATGCTTATCTTAAATAACCTCCTGGTTGGGCACAGTGGCTCACGCCTGCAATACCAGCAATTTGGGAGGCCGAAGCGGGTGGATCACCTGAGGATGGGAGTTCGACACCAGCCTGGCCAACATAGAGAAACCCCGTCTCTACTAAAAATACGAAATTAGCAGGGCGTGGTGGCACATGCATGTCATCCCAGCTACTTGGGAGGCTGAGGCAGGAGAATCACTTGAACCCGGGAGGCGGAGGTTGCAATGAGCCGAGATCATGCCATTGCACTCCAGCCTGGGCAACAAAAGCGAAACTCCATCTCAAACAAACAAACAAACAAAACCTCAGTTTATCAGTTTCAAAAATATGCTCTTATGTTTTGATTACTAATTCCTAGATAATCAAGGCAAAATAATTTTCAACAAGTAATTAAATTATCTTTAGTTATTGGACAACTGCAATTGCCCTTTTAACTTTAAACCTTAGAAACAAAGCTTCTCATTGATTTCATTTTTTTCAAATTTGGTGTGTTCTATGAACAAAATCAAATAATTTGTGATAATTACACTTTTTGTTTAAACTTTAAGTTCTAGGGTACATGTGCACAACGTGCAGGTTTGTTACATATGTATACATGTGCCGTGTTGGTTTGCTGCACCTATTAACTCGTCACTTACATTAGGTATTTCTCCTAATGCTATCCCTCCCCCTTCCCCCCACCCCACAACAAGCCCCAGTGTGTGATGTTCCCCGTCCTGTGTCCAAGTGTTCTCATTGTTCAATTCCTACCTATGAGTGAGAACATGCAGTGTTTGGTTTTCTGTCCTTGTGATAGTTTGCTCAGAATGATGGTTTCCAGCTTCATCCATGTCACTACAAGGGACATGAACTCATCCTTTTTTATGGCTACATGGTATTCCAGGTGTATATGTGCCACATTTTTAAAATCCAGTCTATCATTGTGGACATTTGGATTGGTTCCAAGTCTTTGCTATTGTGAATAGTGCCACAATAAACATACTTATGCATGTGTCTTTATGGTCGCATCATTTATAATCCTTTAGGTATATATCCAGTAATGGGATGGCTGGGTCAAATGGTATTTCTAGTTCTAGATCCTTGAGGAATTGCCACACTGTCTTCCACAATGGTTGAACTAGTTTGCACTCCCACCAACAGTATAAAAGCGTTCCAATTTCTCCACATCCTCTCCAGCATCTATTGTTTCCTGACTTTTTAATGATCGCCATTCTAAATGATGTGAGATGGTATCTCATTGTGGTTTTGATTTCCATTTCTCTGATGACCAGTGATGATGAGCATTTTTTCATGTTGTCTGTTGGCTACATAAATGTCTTCTTTTGAAAAGTGTCTGTTCATATCCCTTGCCCACTTTTTGATGGAGTTGCTTGATTTTTTTCTTGTAAATTTGTTTAAGTTCTTTATAGATTCTGGATATTAGCCCTTTGTCAGATGGGTAGATTGTAGAACTTTTCTCCCATTCTGTAGGTTGCCTGTTCACTCTGATGGTAGTTTCTTTTGATGGGCAGAAGCTCTTTAGTTTAATTAGATCCCATTTGTCTATTTTAGCTTTTGTTGCCATTGTTTTCGGTGTTTTAGTCATGAAG
>NW_016816550.1:213977-220328 GCF_001698545.2 Rhinopithecus bieti | reverse complement strand
TCTTTGTTCTCATTGGTTTCAAAGAACATCTTTATTTCTGCCTTCATTTCGTTATGTACCCAGTAGTCATTCAGGAGCAGGTTGTTCAGTTTCCACATAGTTGTGCGGTTTTGAGTGAGTTTCTTAATCCTGAGTTCTAATTTGATTGCACTGTGGTCTGAGAGACAGTTTGTTGTGATTTCTGTTCTTTTACATTTGCTGAGGACTGCTTTACTTCCAACTATGCGGTCAATTTTGGAATAAGTGACTAGCGCCCACAGGCCTCATCCTCCTCCATGATGTCCTTGCTGCTGACAGAGGGCACGCAGTGTTGGCACCCAAGTGGATACCTAAGTCACAAATGTGCATCTGCTGCCACTCAGTCACCTTTATAGGCTGCTCCATCAGGTTCATCACCTCCATCGTGGCTACTGGGGGCACAAAGGAGGAAGTCAGGAAGATAATTATACTATTGAAAGCATAAAATTTAAATTATAGATGGGGGAACATTTACAGACTGCAAGAAAATATTTGCAAATTATGTATTTGATAAAAGTCTTGGCCAGGCATGGTGGCTCATGCCTGTAATCCCAGCATTTTGGGAGGCTCAGGTGGGTGAGTCACCTGAAGTCAGGAGTGCGAGACCAACCTGGCCAATATGGTGAAACCCTGTCTTTACTAAAAATGAAAAAATTAGCTGGGCATGTTAGCAGGTGCCTGTGATCCCAGCTACTTGGGAAGCAGATGCAGGAGAATCGCTTGAACCTGGGAGGTAGAGGTTGCAGTGAGCTGAGATCACGCCATTGTACTCCAGCCTGGACAACAGAGCGAGACTCTGTCTCAAAAAAAAAAGTCTTGTATGTGGAATATATAGAGAGCTCTTACAACTCAATAATAAGACAAATAACCCAATTAAAAATGACAAAATATAGTTGAATAGATATTTCACCAAAAAAGACACACAAATGACTGACAAGTACATGAAAAGATGCTCAACATCTTTAGTCATTAGAGAAATGCAAATAAAAAAACAATGAGATGTGTATTCACATATACAAGAATGGCTACAATAAAAAAGACAGACTTTAATAAGTGTTAAGGAGGATGTGGATAAATAGGAACCCTAATACACTGGTGGTGGGAATGTAAAATGATACAGCAACTTCGGAGAAAGCATCTATTGAAGAAAAATGAGAGCAATGTTTACATGAGACTTTTATATAAACGTTCATAGCAGTATTATTTATCATAGCCAAACCCCAAAACAATCCAAATGCCCATCAACTGAAGAATGAATAAACAAATTGTGGCATACCCATACAATAGAATTTCAGTTGGCAATTAAAAGGAACAAAATACTGATGCATGCTATGTGGATGAACGTCAAAAAAGAATTGCTAAGTGAAAGAAGACAGACACAGAAGACTGCATATTGTATGATTCCATCTATATGAAATGCCCAGAATAGGCAAATCTATAGATTCAGAAATTAAGTAGTGGTTGCCTAGGCTGGGAATAAGAATGGAGATCGAAAATTGGCATGAGAGGTCTTATTGGGGTTATGAAAATGTCCTAAAATTGGATTTGTGTGATGGTTGCAAACTGCAAATTTACTAAAAGAATTTAATTGTACACTTTAAATGAGGCAATTTTATGGTATATAAATTAGATTTCAATAAAGCTGTTAAAAAAACATTTAATAATTTAGGTTACAGGCATTCCTTTCTACATTTTGTACTGAATTTTTTCTTATTTCATTATCGAACTTAAATTCGANAAATGCCCAGAATAGGCAAATCTATAGATTCAGAAATTAAGTAGTGGTTGCCTAGGCTGGGAATAAGAATGGAGATCGAAAATTGGCATGAGAGGTCTTATTGGGGTTATGAAAATGTCCTAAAATTGGATTTGTGTGATGGTTGCAAACTGCAAATTTACTAAAAAGAATTTAATTGTACACTTTAAATGAGGCAATTTTATGGTATATAAATTAGATTTCAATAAAGCTGTTAAAAAAACATTTAATAATTTAGGTTACAGGCATTCCTTTCTACATTTTGTACTGAATTTTTTCTTATTTCATTATCGAACTTAAATTCGAGGATATGTTTGTGTATCTTTTGTTAAATTAAGGAATACTTCTTAATTGAAGGAAATTCAGAAAATATATACAAAAAATTATTTCCATAATTCCACTTCCTAAACTAAACACTGTTAGTATTTTGGTGTATACCTTTTGTAGGGGGCATCCGCTATAGTCCTCATATTCATGGCTGCCCATTAGCTTTTGGATAATCTTTCTATACGGCAGGTCCTTGAATTACATCTTTTTTTTCAGAATCATTTTGTTATAACATTGATGAGAAAAAAAAATTATTCCTGGCTGGGGCCACGGTCTGTGTGGAGTCTGCACATTCTCCCCATGTCTGTGTGGGTTTCCTCCCTCATCCCAAAGATGTGCATGTTAGGTTAATCTGTGTGTCTACATGGCCCCAGTCTGAGTGAATGTGAGTGTGTATGTGAGTGCACTCTGTGATAGGATGGCATCCTGGCCAGCGTGGGTTCCCATTGGGTACCCTGAGCTGCCGGGATGGCCTCCAGCGACCCACAACTCTGAACTGCAATAACTGGATCTTGCTTGTTTTTATTAATCTGTCTTAAATGTATGTATAGCTCACATCTATTTTAATGTTTAATATTAGATGTGTTTTGGTCTTTATTTAGAATTTTGGTGATGTTTCTGTGACCAGAAATATGCCATAGGAACCTTGTTTATATCACTCTTGTTTACATCAATCTCATCACTCTTGTTTATATCAATTAGCCTATGGGAAAGTTGGCTTCCTTAGGCACTGTACCTAAAGTTGCAGTTTCCAAGAACCTATAGACAACGTTAATTGAGTTTAGGGGATGTGATGGTTTAGAGAACTGTCTGAAAATTCTTGATTCCTCCCATCAAATGGTGTAGTCTAATCCCCTTTTCCTTGAACCTGGGTGAACATCTGTGGTTACCTCCATGACTGGAATGTGGTGGAAATGATGCTGTGTGATTTCTGATCTTATCTTAAAAAAGACTATATCACTTCTACATAGCTTTCTTTTGGAATACTCACTCTTGAAATTTAGCCACCATGTTGTAAAGAAGCCCAGGCCACATGTTGTCAAATGCTGACTTCCCAAATATCACCAGAACAACACACTGAAGAGACTAAGTTGAATATATTGCTTAAACTGATACTTCATGGAATCTGAGAAAGTCTCAGAGCAGGAGGACAAGGTCTGATGCTATATTGAGAGCTGGGAGTTTGGTTTATGAGAGTCTTTCAACACAGGAGCTTGATTAGAATAGGATAAGGATCTTAGGATTGGTGGATACTACAAGGTAAGTGTTTTGAGGCTAGAGGCTCAAATAATCTTACAATGTAAACTCTTCTACTGAAGAATGATACAACTTTCAGGAACTCCTGTAAAGAGCAATAATTTTACTTGCAACTTTTGTCTTTCTGGGCAATAGTCTACTGGAATACTAAAGTTATACTAACAAAGACAATGGAATAGTAAAGTCAGATTAATGTACACAGTAAGCTGTGTAGGGGTAGACAGTTTGTCTCTTTGTGGACAGGCCACATGTAGGTGTCTGGCCAAAGGCCTCAGTTAAAGTCTCAACCTGAAAGCCATCATGTCACCAGACATGTGAGTGACTGAGATTTCATGTGATTCTATCCCCAAGCTTACACTGAATGAAACAGATTGTCTCTTGTTCAAATTTCACATTTGTGAGCAAAATACATGTTGCTTTAAGACATTTAATTTTGGGATGGTGTGTGTGTTATGGTTAATTTTAGGTGTCAACTTGATGAGATTAAAGAATACTTAAAAACCTGGTAAAGCATTATTTCGGAGTGTGTCTGTGAGGATGTTTTCAGAAGAGTTTAGCTGTGAGTCAAAATAGACTTCGTGGAGAAGATCTATCCTCTATGTGGGCAGGTACCATCAAATCTACTGGAGGTCCAGAAAGAACAAAGCAGAGAAAAGATGAATGTGTGGATCTGCTAAAGTTGGGGCACACTATTCCTTTCCTGTACTTAGAAAACAACTTCAGGCTCCCTGGCCTTTGGACTCCAACATAGGAGTATAAACTCAAATTCACAGCCCCACTTGCAACTACTGTACAGGGATGTGACCTAGACCCCAGCAATCCAATGCATCCATGTGAGATTGTGGTTTAGAAGGCAGCAATCTTTGGTGCTTCCATTTCTCCTGGAGATGTGCCTAGCATCTACTGGTACAATGACAGCAGCTTTCTGGTGATTGCAAAGTTGAGTTCCTGCCACAGATGTGGTATAAGGATAGTGGCAATGCAGGCTTCCTCTAGCGATCAGTGGCAGTAGTTTATCAAGTCTGTTTTGAGGCATGGTTTCAGGTCTATTCCTGGAAGTTAGGCTTCAAGCTCAATTTACCAGGGCTCTGAGAAATTGTGAGAACTATTAATGAATGACTTTTCTACTTAATAACCAACCTGATTGAGAAATTGGTGCCAAAAGAGGTTGCAAGCAACAGATTCTCAGGAAAATAAGGGGAAATCTCAGATTTATTACCTCTTCTAATTGTTGTTGATATCTCTAAAAACTCAACCAGTAGTCTAAGACATTCTCAAATCAAAGAAATAGCTAATTATTATCTATGCTTATTAGGAATAATGTGCTCATTTTGGGCAAGACTCTGAAGGATCTAGTGGTAGTTGGAATAGAATAATATGAAAGGCTTAAATAATTAAAAATTTGCAGTATAGCCTAGCTGCTTCTAGCTGAACTTGGTAGCTTAAAGAAAAGAAAAGCAACCTCAAAGACTTAATGTCTTATATCAAGACAAAACCAAAAAATTGTGGAACTTCTATGATTTTATTCAAAGAATCTCTTATCACTTGCAGCCACTGGAGTGAGATAGTTGAAAACAAAACTCAAATTTTGAGTCTTGGGCTGCTGCATAAAAACATTGGTTTACCAGATATTTTACATAAAAGTTATATTTGGATTAGGAGAGAGTGGGATCCCACGAATTGAAATGGGGACATATGGCCAGACTCATATAACTCAGTACCCCAAACCCTATATAATCTTCCTTTCTCTCCTGGTTGATGAGGCTGTTCCTTCATTCTTTGAAGACCCTGTAACAACCTTGCTAAGAGTGTTACCTTGAAAAGGTGAGAAAATTCTATTTAGCCCACTACCTCTGATTATTGCAAAAACCGAAACTAAAATCAGGTCACGGCAGGCTCCAGTTGCCAATTTGCAAATTTACTAATGTATATTGGCTAGAATCATAATAGGTTCAGTGGGTGCTATACCAAGTGAAGGAAGGACAAAATACTAGATAAGGCTGAGTTCATTGTTTAAGAAGCACCAGGAGATTCTGATTCCATTGTGTTAGGTTAAGATGCTGGGAGTGGTTCCAATTGTTTGTTTAGTTGAACTCAATAAGGGGGTCAGAGTAAAGGAAGTTGAGATGCTAAGTTTCTCAGTATGATATATGTGAAGGAATCCAAAGACTTAGAAATTTTGTGGTAGATTTATTATGTATTACTTATTTACTCTTTCAACTCACATCGTTTGATAGGTTTAGTAGACCTCTACTTTATACTTGAAGCTTCTGTTATAATCTTCTGTAGCAGTGTGTAAGATACATAGGTAGTGAACCAAGTTCTCACCCCAACACATAATTAAGTCTAAAAAATGATGAACCATAACCCATTACTCATTTCCTGACCTTTTTCAAACACAAAGAAACTCATACATTCTTTCTAAAGACAGAATGCAGGGCACTCGATTTGTGACTAGAGACAGCTAATGCTTCATGGCCTTGGAAGGTAGTGGGAAAAGTATTCCACACTGCTTTGCTTCCACTGGCCACTTGAAGTAGCAACCAGTTGTGCTATGTATTAAGTTACAGCCTCAAGTTGCATGACACTGCCATGTCCCAATTTGTGAGATCAGTACAAAATTACAAGTTCGGTCAGTGATTTTCAACTGTGAGTAATTTTGCCCACTAGAGAATATTTGGCAATGTCTATAGACATTTCTGATTGTCAAAAGTGGGAGGATGCTAACTGACACCTAGTGACTGGAGATCACAAATGCTGCTAAACATCCCACGATGCACAGGACAGTTCCCCCCACAACAAAGAATTATCTAACCCTATCATGGGGAGGGGGGAGGAGGGAGGGATTGCATTGGGGAGTTATACATGATATAAATGATGAATTGATGGGTGCTGACGAGTTGATGGGTGCAGCACACCAACATGGCATAAGTATACATATGTAACAAACCTGCACGTTATGCACATGTACCCTAGAACTTAAAGTATAATAA
>NW_016816550.1:189576-209771 GCF_001698545.2 Rhinopithecus bieti | reverse complement strand
GAGATGACCCCAGTACCTCAGTCGAAAATGCAGAAATCACCGGTCTTCTGTGTCGCTCGCGCTGGGAGTTGGAGACTGGAGCTGTTCCTATTCGGCCATCTTGCTCCGCTCCCCCGCAATGAGTTTTTTAAAGTGAAGCTCAGGCCCTGTAGCCTGGAGCCTCCCTTGGGTGGGTGCTCCAAGGAGGAGTTTTTGTTGGCCAGGGTTGGGGAAGGAAGGTGGAGAGTGGGTACTCACTGCACATGGAAGCAGGAAGCAGTTTCCAGGAGGCAGGGGAGTGTGCACACCACGGAGCAAGGCTGTAGGGGATAGGGTAGAGATTAGGAAGAAGAGGAGGAGCATGCTCCCACATCTACCAACCCATTAAGTCTATTAGGGTCTTGGTTGGTCATCTCTGCGAGTGTGGGACCTGTGCCCAACTCTTCTTTGGGAGGGGAGAGGGATAGAAAGTCCCTCACCTCTCAGCCTGCCTGAGTGGGAATTGGTATGTCTTCTAAAGGGTGAGGTGGCTTTGATCCTGGGTTGCCAGCCAGCACCATGGAAGAGGTAGCTGGATACCTGGAGGATAAAGAGAAAAACTGACCGCCCCACAAACCTGAAAATGGCCACCCCCAAAGGCCAAGACTGCTGGTACCAGGAAGACATGCTGACTTTGCCGCAATGCTTGAAAAATTACTTTACAGCCAATGACAGCTCCAAGTTCAAAACTATCAAGTCACGTATGGAGTGGGAAAATGTAGCATTTAAGGACTTTTCTGTAGGTTTGAATGGGTAGAGATACATTGACAGAATTGATCCTCAATGCTCAGAAACATGTTACAAATCCTTACAAAGGCAAAACAAAACAAAACAAAACAAAAAAACCTGAAGATTTCCCAAGGAATTCCTTGATTCCTTATTTCCCTTCTTCATGAACAAGCAGGACAAGTATGTGAAACTCCCCTTGAGATGAGCAATCTGGATCTGACCAAGATTATATCCAAGAAATCCAAGCAGTTTCCAGAGAAGAAGATGAAATATATTCAGGGCTTCCATAAGGAGAAACAAAAGTTCTGTAGAAACCTGACCCAATTCAAAGAGGATCACTCTGACCCAATCCAGAATGATAAGAAGTCAGATATCCCCAAGAAGCCCCAAATTCCCCAGCAACTGTGGTACACTCATGAGAAGAAGGTGTATCTCAAAGTGAGCCTAGTTGCCACTACAAAGGAGATAAAGAGGTGAAGGACTTCCTAGGAAGCAGTGGTCTCAGCTCTTGGACAACAAGAGGCTGAAATGAATTAATAAGGCCCTGCAGCAGCAGAAGGAATATGAGGAGACGATGTGGGACTATATCCAGAAGCACCTTGAGCCGAATATCAGTGGGGTGGGCATCACCAAGTTCACCCTCACCAAGGCTGAGAATGGCAACTCAAGGACAAGTTTGATGGATGACCCACCAAGCCACTTCCAAACAGCTACTTGCTGTACTGAGAAGAGCTCATGGCTGACATGAAGGACACACCCAGCAGAGAGTGCATGGTGCTGTGCAGCCAACAGTGGAAGCTCCTCTCCTAGAAGGAGGAGGATGCCTATCACAAGTACATTCAGAAAAAGAAACATTATGAGGTGGAGCTCCTCCATTTACTTGGAGCCTTCCCCAAGAAGGAGTGGTAGTGGGTCCTGGGGAAGGAGAAGATGTTGAATACCAACAAGAAGCAAGCCACCAGCCTGGCCTCCAAGAAGCCATCCCAAGATGGGGGTAAGGGCAACTCAGAGAAGCCTAAGTGGCCTATATTGGACATGTTCATTTCTTTTTCTTTTTTTTTTTAAGGAGAAGTGGTAGCAGCTGTGGGAGGAGCAGCCTGAGCTCTCTGGGAGTGGACCTACCTGATGGCCAAAATGTGGAATGATCTGGGAAGAAGAAGGTCAAGAACAGGGCCCAGGAGGGAGCACTAGGCCCAGGGCAAGCTGCCAGAGTCACCCAAGACAGCAGAGATCTGACAACAGAGCATCATTAGTGACTACATGGCCCAATTGAAGAACAACTGGGTGAAGCCCTCAAAAGCCATGGAGATGACCTGGAATAACATAAAGAATAAGGAGAAACTGCTATGGATTAAGAAGGCAGCTAAACATCAAAAGTGATATGGGAGAGAGCCGAGCGAGATGTAGGCATCTCTGGCTGCTAGAAACTCTTCCAAGAAGATAAAGTTCCTGGGAGAAACCAAGAAGCCTCCCATGAACAGTTCCCAGGAGCTGCTGTCCAATGGGGAGCTGAACCACCTGCCACTGAAGGAATGCATTGTGGTGATTGGCAGCCGCTGGCAGCACATCTCCCAGAGCCAGAAGGAGCACTACAAAAAGCCGGCCAAGGAGCAGCAGAAGTGTACAAGGTACACCCGGGCCTCTGCATCAAGAGTCTCCCCAGTACCATGTAATTTATAAAGAGTACATCTCCAATAAATGTAAGAGCATGACTAAGCTTTGAGACCTGCACTCCAAGTCCAGCTGGACTACTCTGAAGTCCAATTAGGAGTCTGAGGAGAAGGACAACAAGGATGAAGAGGAAGAAGAGGAAGGTGATGAGACTAGTGACTCCTCTGAGGATGGTGGGGACTCTTCCAAGTCCAGCATTGAGGATGAGATCAAGGATAGGGACAAGAATAAGGAGGATGACAAGGATAAGGATGATAAGGAGAATGGCAGTGAGGATGAAGACAATGAATCCACCCACTCCTCCTCTTCAAGGGACTCCTCAGATGCTGACTCCAACTGAGATCAGCCAGGGAGAGCCCAGGAGCTCACCTCACAAAATATGGTGGGGATACGGGGCTGGAGGAGTCCAAATCAGGATTCTACAGCCTCAGAGACATCAGATCAGCCCTGGGGGGTCTTCCAGGGAGAGTAACCACCTGACTGAGCCAACACCAGACCAGTCCCCCACACCCCCACCTACTTGTGACTTGTGCTTCTGGCTTGGATGATGTAACAGGGAGCAGAAATGAGGGGTCCCAGAGAGTTCAGCGAGGTCCTCACAACGGCAGCTCAAACCAAGGTGGGGTGGAAGTTTGGGGCGAACCCTTTCTTTTTCAGAGGGGCTTCCTGCCTGGCCTCCTGCATCGGAACTGGAGGCAGGGAACATTTCGGGAGAGGAGGGTAAGTGCCTTTGAGAAAATAGGCACTGCCCTGATGGCCCTCTCCCCTGTCCCCTGTAGGAAGGAGGTGTCTGAACCCGCTTATTGGGGAGGGGACAGAAGTGTGTTTTATATGCATATATATTAAGCTGTAAATAAGATGCTTCATTCTGAAAAAAATGAAGCACATGATTATTAATAACAACCGAATTACTGACTTTCTGTTTCTCAACACAGTTGATCATGGACATGTAATTTGCGCAAAAGTTTAAGAGCCATTTACCAGCCACCCTGGGAGCCAAAATAATATCAATGACTGGCTATATAAAATCCGAGGAGGTAGATCTGTGAAAGATACATACACGTTTATTTCAAAACTTCGTACTTTCTTTTTTAAATTTATTTTACTTTAAGTTCCGGGATACATGTGCAGAACGTGCAGGTTTGTTACATAGGTATACACGTGCCATGGTGGTTTACTGCACTTAGAAAATTTCATAGTTTCAAAACTTCATAGTTAATTTAAGAAGCCTGGGCCTGAAGATGGCAATTTAACATGTATTAATGTGCCTTCAGAAGGTGTATTTACATATCACTCAGTAAAGCATGACTTTTAATTTAGATCAAATCATCATTTTCCTAAATTAATGCCATTCATTTTTATCCCAAGTGTTCATGTGCATATATTAAAAATGAACTGATAGATGTTATTGTGTTCACTTCATTAGCAGAGCTTTGCAAATAATTAAGCAAGGTCAGTTTTAAATCAGTGATATTGAATGCTTCAAATAAAACAATCTGTTAATTCCAATGATGGCTAAATTTTCTCACCCAATTCATTGAATCAAAGTAAAATTTTAGAAGTTCATTCTATCAAAGTGAAATATGATAATTGTTTTGAATTCTATTGAAAATCATTTTAAAGTTCAATATTGAGGATTCAGTTATTTGTTTTGTGATAAATATGAAATTATTATTTTTTGTGTGTGAAGCACAGTGTTATGGTAAAAACCAAGGTTTTTTTTTAACCAAATGAAGTTGCCTATGGAGCAGAAGTGTACTTGAATTGGTTGACATGCACACATAATTCAAAATGATTGCAAAAGAGCTATAATATACCACCAGAAAAAGGCAGTTGTCACAATTTACCAAGGCTTTATAAGCGTCGCATCGCGCGTACACACACACACACAGATTAATTGAAGTAAAAATTTTTCTGATAAAGTTCTACCGAATTTAAAAATGTATATGAAATGGCGCACATGAATTTTCTCTCCAAGCTGAGAAAAAAGTTATAAGAAAGTCTGATAGAATTTAAAATAAAATAAATTTTAAGTCAATTCAAATTGATATTTGTCCTCCCTTCTTCCCAAAAAGGTTGTAGTAGGCAACCACCAAGTAACATTTCCATGAAAAACAAAATATTTCTTCTGGAAACATTTAAAGATGAGCTAAAATTTATATTTCCCTATATTTCAATATTTTATGACTAACTGTGTATAACTTGCTAGCTAGTACAGTTGTTTTACTAAGATTTTGCAAGAAGGTCACCCTAATCTTTTAACGTTTTATATGTGTAAAAATATAATATATAATATATATAATATAACAAATGATGCTCTTAAATATTTGCTCTAGGCTTCCTGCTAACCTCCACAGAAAGCACTTGGACTCTTAAGAAATAAATACAATGAGATAGAACAGGTCACTAATAATGAAATAAATTGATAGTCCCTCTCTGCTGCTCAGAGCTGTTGTTGAGATGAATTTAATAATAGGATCACCAAAAAGTTGTTGAGCTCCAAATAAAAGACCTCTTAAGAACCCGCTAAGGAGGAAATGATATTTTCTGGCCCTCCACTCTGTGCCCTGTGTTCCTGTAGATATCTGTTACTTTTCAGCTGCCCAGTATCCACTGCCACTTCCCAGGGCACTCCAATTTTCTTTTGGTGAATATCTCTCCCTGATTAGAGTAGTCTTGGTGTAAGGTAATTCCAGGTTCCTCCCTCACCCTTTGGAAGCCAAAGGCAACTAGCTTTGCCTACTTTGAGAGCCAGGAAAGAGAAGTTGGTCTGAGCTTGACAAAACTGATACTCTTTCCCCAAACTTTGGATCTTGAGGAATTGATGCAATGAAACAAATGTAGGTCATGCGTTTATTGGTTACTTCTTACTTTAAATTAGTTGCTATGAATTCTGTGGCCTAGGCCTACAGAGTGACCTTGGTTTCTGTAAGCCCAGGCCTGATTTTCCAGCCTCTGCCTTCGGTTAAACCAAAGATCATTTCAATTACTTGCAAACAGGAATCCCAAATGACACCTCTTCCTTTAGCAGTGCTTTCCCCTACATCTATGTCAAGTAAATTACCCTATAACCTACCCACCTTGCTTGTCTCTGAGAGAAGTCATATTTTTCTAAAAGTAATTTGTACTAAGGCCTTAAGAACTCAGTATGTTACTCTTTCTAGGAGTCTTAGAATAGTGGAAAGTTCTTTAAGGAGAAGATGTTAGATAAACTTTGAAAGGTAGATGTTCAGACATTTGGTCTCTATATGAATATAGAATGAAATGCTACAATTTATTGAATACTTTACCATGTGGGTGTTACTGTGCTAAGTGAACACTTTGCAGACAATCTTCATGATGACACTTTGAGGAAGGTATTATCATACCCATTTTTATAGCTGAGCAATGAGAGGCTTGGAACAGTAAGAATTTCCTCAAAGTCATCAAGCTAATATTTGAGAAAGCCAAAATTTGAATCTATGTTATTTGGCTCCAAAGTCATTTTCCTAGCCATTACCATGTACTGCCTTTCTGTATGGTAGGAAACTTCTGGGGAAAGAAGGATTTTCTCTCTCGGGCACTCTATAAGCATGTTTTGCCATTTCTATGTGGGAACTAGCCCAGCACATGCACCCAAGTACAACATACCAACATGGAGGCTGACATTTCTTCCCTGTGTGAATCTGGATAGTTTGGTTGGACCAGGCCAGCAGTGTCCTTGTCCAGTTGTTTTTTTTCCAGGACCCAACTATTATTTTAGTAAATTAATGAGGTATAATTTACATATAGTAAAATGTGCAGATTTTATGAGTACAGTTTGGAAAATTTTAGCAAAAATATACAACATGTAACCACCCAGCTCAAGATATAGAACATTTCCATCACCCAGATTTAAAGTCAGTTCCCCCACCCACAGAGGCAACCAGTTTTAAAATTACCACAAGTTGTGCTGTTTTTGAACTTTAAATCCTTGTTTTGTAAAATAGGGTCCCATTCTGTCACCCAGGTAGGAGTGCAGTGGCACAAACATGACTCACTGCAGCCTGGACCTCCTGGGCTCAAGTGATCCTCCTGCCTCAGCTTCCCGAGTAGCTAGGACTATAGGTGCAAGCCCCTATGACTGGCTTATTTATTTGTTTGTTTGTTTGTTTGTTTATTTTGTAGAGACAGGGTCTCACTATGTTACCCATGCTGGTCTTGAACTCCTTAGTTCAAGTGATCCTCCAGCCTTGGCCTTCCAAAGTGCTGGAATTATAGTTATAAGCCACCATGCCCAGCCTGTTTTTGAACCTTATGTAAATGGAATCATATAGTATATACTCTTTTGTGTAGGGCTTCTTTCACCCAACCTAATGTTTTTGAGATTAATCTATGCTGTTGGATGCATCATAATTATTTCTTTCTATTGCTCATTCACTGTATGAATATACCCCAAAGATTTTCGTTTACTCATTTTCCTGTTGATGGACATTTGGGATGTTTTCAGTTAATGGTAGTCCGAATAAAACTGCCCTGAACATTCTTGTCCAAGTCTTTCTATGGATATATACATGCATTTCTTTTGGTTAGTAAATACTTAGAAGTGAAATTGCTAGGTCATTTGAGAATTTGTATTCATGTCCTTAGACCAGTTTTTGATAGGATTGTTTGTTTTTTGCTTGCTGACACTATGGACACATAGAGGAGAATAACAGACACTGGGGCCTACGCAAGGGTGACAGACGGGAGGAGGCAGAGGAGAAAAACAAATAAACAAACAAAAAACAAAAAACCTAACTGTTGGATACTAGGCTTAGTACCTGGGTGACAAAATCTGAACAACAACACCCCCATGACATGAGTTTACCTATATAACAAACCTGCACATGTACCCCTGAACCTAAAATAAAAGTTTAAAAAACAAACAAAATCATAAGAGGAAAATATGGAATATTTCATGATTGTAGTTAACCCAATTAAATTAATTAGAATATAAGTTGAATCCTAAACATTAATTATTATCACCATCAAAACTCATTGAGTCTCATGTTTTATATTTGTTTCCTATAGAAATATCCTGTATCCACAAATCAATTTTCAAATGCTTTGCTTTTGTTTTTGTAAGCTCAACTTAATGTGTTATAGAGGTTATGAGTTAAATAAACATTTGGATATGACCTAAAAAAAAGAAATTTCTAGGCAATGAGGAAGGAATGTATTACATTACATTAGAAATGACAAAGATGTACAAGTTTACATTCCTATCAGCAATGTATGAGCATTCCAATTACTCTACATCTTCACCCACACTTGAGGGGGTGTTTTTTATATTTACCATTTTAGTGAGTATGTAGTTTTATCTCACTGTGGTTTTAATTTGTATTTTCCTCATGACTAATAACATTGAGCACTTTTCATATATTTATTGGCAATTTGGATATCTTCTTTCACGAAGTGCCTGATCAAGTCTTTTGTTCATGTTTTTATTATTGTTGGCTGACTATGAAAGTGTATGACACCATACTTGACCAGCCATGCAATCTTTATTCTAAATGCATGTCAGAAAGCTTAATCACCGACTCAGTGACATTCAATAGTTATCCAAAGCTAAGCTGAAAGAGGTCATATTTGTGAGGATTGTCTTGCATTAGATGTTTCTGCCTACTCTTCAAGGCCAGAGGTTTTAAACTGGCAGCAACTGACCAGCTCTGGACTACAGAAGCATTTTGTTCAGTTATTATTTTCACTGATATAGTTGCTAATATATTAAAAGTCAAAATAAATCTGGCAACACAGGGCTTATGCTTCCCTCTGGGAATATTGGCTGAGGCTGAGTAGTAGTAGATGCCCTTAGACTGTGCACGTGCTTTCCAGTTTGACACAGCCCCAGCCCCTACTCCCTATTCTCTTATTCCCAATCTGCTTCACTCACTTACATTACCTAGTGGCCTCTGTAGACATGGGGGAATTTCCATTCTGGTCACAGAACCAGGCTGGGTTTCTGTGAGAAACTAGTTTATTATTTCCCCATGAATGTTGTGAAATAGATAGTTCACCACATTTCCCTCTTAACTCTACAAATGCACAGGCAAATTTGTGACTCAATTGCAAGAGACCTCATATATTTTATATGTTAAACCTTATATTTAATCTTGTCCCTAACCTTATCATTCTTTATCTTGATTTTTTTTACCTAAAGTATCTTGCAGAAAATGTATTTAAATTTTTTTTGGAACAAAGCCTCTGCATATCTCTTAGAAGTAGTTTCTTAAAAAAAAGGATAGCCAGCCATTAGCTATGGAGCCCACATAACTCATTTTCTTCTCCATCTCATGGAGGATGGTCAAGGGGAATGAGGTAGTATTAAAAAAACAGAAGATCCCCTCACCATTTGACATGGGTGTGAAATTTCTCAGCAGGCCCTAGGCCTAGAAGCTCTGAAGAAAATAAGATCCCTGGTGAAAACAAGAAGGAACAGAGTTTACACACATCTGGTCAGATCATATTCCAAAAAGTGTTGCTATATCACTACACGTGTATTGAAATGATAATGCAGAGAAACTGGATCACTCATACATTGCTAAAGATAATGGAAAATGGCATGGCTACTCTGAAAAAGAACATGACAGTTTCTTACAAAACTAAACACATGCTTATCATACAACACAGCAATTTCACTCTTGAGCGTTTATCCCAGAGAAATGAAAATACATGTTCACACACACACAAATGTATGTGGATGTTATAATATTCAAAAACTGGAAATGACCCAGATGCTCTTTAAGGAGTGAATACTTAACTCTGGTATATCCATACCATGAAATACTACTCAGCTGTAAAAAGGAACATGCCATCAATATGCATAACAACCTAGATGGATCTCTAGGGAATTATGCTGAGTAAAAAAATGTAATCTCAAAAGTTTACATACCATATGATTTCATTGAGTCCATAATGAATGAATTTTATATAACATTCTTGAAATGACAAAATCATAGTTATGGAAACCAGATTAATGGTTGCTAGGGGTTGGCAGGTGGTGGTGGCAGAAAGGAGGTGGTTGTGGCTATAAAGGGTGCATAAGGAGTTCCTTGTAATGGGACTGTTCTGTATTTTTAAAATTTTATTATTATTATTATTGTAGAGACAGGATCTCACTATGTTGCCCAGGCTGGACTTAAACTTTTGGGCTGAAGCAATCCTCCTGCCTCAGCCTCCTATGTGGGACTATAGGCATGGGCCACCACACCCAGCTATTCTCTATCCTGACTATAGTGGTGATCACATAACACTACAAATGTGATAAAATTGCATAGAGCTAAATACACACACATGACTGCATGTACAACTGGTGAGATCTGAATAAGTTTAGTAAACTGTATCAACATCAATTTCCTGGTTGTGATATTGTACTATAGTTAGGAAAGATGTTACTATTGAGGGAAACTAGGTAAACAGTAAATGGGATCTCTCTCTCTGTATTACTTCTTAAAGCTGCATGCAAATCTACATTTATCTCAAGATAAAAAGTTAAAAAAAAACCCACTACACAAAAGTATTGATGAAAAACTTAACTTCAAGCCAATTTAAGCAATATTAAAGCAAAAGGATTTAGGTAATTATGTACAATTTAATAACATAAATATATATTGTCCATTATTTACCTTATTGGTCTGCAAAGAGCCTGTTTCAGTTTACTATGGCTGTGTAAAAATTAACCCAAAACTTGGTAGCTTGAAATAATGACAAACATTAATTTTGCTCATAAATTTTGTAATTTGAGCAAGACTCAGTGGAATGCTCATCTCTCTGTTCCATATGGCATTGTTTCTTTTTGTTTGTTTTGTTTTTGTTTTGTGTTTTTTTTTTTTTTTTTTTTTTTGGAGGGGAAGGGATGCCTAAAGACTGGGGGCAGAAATTCAATCTGAAAACTCACTCACTTACATGTTTAGTGATCGATGCTGGCTGATTTATGCTGAGATCATGGCTGGAAATGTCAACTGGGACATCTCCATGTGACCTCTCCATATAGGTTAGGCTTCCTCATAACATGGAGTCAATCATGAGAGTCTCCAGAAAGATAGAGAGCCCAGTGAAAATTAATCATATTTATGAGCTAGCCTCGGAAGTCATGCAATGTCACTTCTGCCACAGTCTCAGTCCTGTCCAGATTTAAGGGGAGTAAATGTAGACTCTTGATATAGGAGTGTTAACATCACAATGTAAGGTGATCGTGCTGGAAGGGATATATTGTGGCCATCTTTGGCAAATACAATTTAGTACAGGGCTGACACAGAATAAATAATATACAATTTTAATAAATGAAAGGAGAGAGAGGGAGAGTGACTAACTAAGTATATGCTTTGTTACCTCTTTTTGCACCACCCTTACCCTCATCTTTGCCCTGCTGGGTAAATACCTTCAGTTCCACATTTTGAAAACCTGGTTCTCAGAAATATGTTAACACTTCTCTCCCTAGAATATATTGACTATTATGGTGGCTTTGGAATGTGTCAACTTGGCAAGGCTCAACTACGTTTTTAAGATATCCCCTTCCTATATGTTGCTGGTTAAAGTGGGCCACAAGAGAAATTCTTATGTAAGATTAGGATAGCAGAAGAGAACAACAGCCATTTTGTAACTCCCACATCGTCACTGATCTGCTAACTGTCCTCATTGGAGAGAGTCAGCAGCTGGGCTTTAACTGCTCCACTCTCCCCTGACTCCTCTTTCCGATGCTTCTACTCCTGCATAAGGTGTGTGGGTTTAGCCCTGTGATGAAGGCTCCCCAGCTTCTACAAAACAATCATACTATTAGGTCCGTGCAAAGGTAATTGCAGGTTTTTTTTTTTTTTTTTTTTTTTTTTTTTGTTTTGCCATTTCTTTCAATGCTAAGGTCAGAGTCAACAAGAACTGTCACAGGTTTCAGCCCATCTTTGTCTTCAGCTTGTGCTTGTGGGTTCCAGCTTACTGTTGCTTTCCCTCATTTCATAGCCATCTTCTCTTCCCCAACTGCCTGCCCTGTGGACTTCAAGCTCCAGCATCACAAGCGGCAAAGACAACCTTACTGAGACTACTTAACCAACTTCCACAATTGTGTAAGGTTAAATCTGTTTCTGTGTGTGTACCTGTGTGTGTAGTAGTTTTCTTTCTCTGATTGAACCCTAGATGATACAGATGGCATCAGAAGTCCCCAGATCAAGTATTAAACTACATGTGAATTAATTTTAAGCAGCTTTATTGAGGTCTAACTGGTATACATACATGTTGATTTTTTTTCATTCATCCCACATTCAATATATATTTAAACCTCTACTATATCTCTGTTCATATAGTCTTCATTTTCAATAAGACAGTTTCTTTAAAAGTGGGACAAAGTGTGATTTAACTTTTGATATTTTGAAAGATCTGTTAAATAAATAGATGAGAAAATATTTTTTGTGGGAAACTCAACCCCATTTTCTGTGGTGGAAAAGAGATGTAAGTATTCAAGACTTTTCAGGAATAATTTTGTTTTATTTGGGGACTTTTAAAGGCCAGATGAAATGCTGGGATTTCAAGCTGTGAAATAGATGTTTTGGTTTTAGGCAGGGGAGGAGGAGGAATATTTATGTACATGCTGTTGTTTAGCTTTCATGTATGCTGTGTCTTTGGAGCACCTCCTAAGGAGCTGGAGAGAGGAAAACAATGAGAGAACAAAGACCCTCTTCACACACACACACACACACACACATAGCCATTCCTGGGTATTCTTTACTCTTTGGCTCTGAGGAAGGGGAATTGAGTTGATTTGGTAATTTATCTGAAATAGTCTCCATCAAACCATCTCATGATAGTCTTACTGACAAAGGCTACTTAACTGCTTTTAAACCGCATAAATCACAATTTAAAATCTGTTTCACAGAGGGAAACATTACTGTGACTCATTTTTCCTTGAAGATGGATAAGCAGCAGTTCATGCATTTTTAGAGAGTTCATATTTCTGTGGAGCTGCATCTATTTTGCAATTTAAAGATTTCATTTTCGGCTGGGCACAGTGGCTCACGCCTGTAATCCCAGCACTTTGGGAGGCCAAGGCGGGAGGATTACTTGAGTTCAGGAGTTCGAGACCAGCCTGGCTAACATGGTGAAACCCTGTCTCTACTAAAAATTCAAAAGTTAGCTGGGCATGGTGGTGCACGCCTGTGGTCCCAGCTACTTGGGAGGCTGAGACAGGAGAATTGTTGGAATCGGGAAGGTGGAAATTATGGTAAGCCGATATCATGCCACTGCACTCCAGCCCAGGTGACAGAGCGAGACTCCATCTCAAAAAAAAAAAGATTTCATTTTCATGACTGATATTAAAAGCCTGTAAGACCCCTTAGACTTTGTTTAATTATGTGTAATGTCCCGAGTACCTAGCATTTTTATGATGTCTAAATGTTGAAAGATTTAAAGCACATCACTTGACCAGAGCTTCTGAGTCTTCACACATCAAAGTATACAGATGAAGAAAAAATGTATACCTAAGTTTTATCTAAATTAGACCAATGCAACTGCTACACACCTGGGACACACTGGGATGACTGTCCCAGTTGTTAATATATTTAAATACTTCCATACTGGTTGGTCAAGAGACATTGCACCGAGCTCCACAACACTCCCCGTCCACCTGGCACTGAAGCCACCTCTGCTCCTCCCCCAGGACCCCACAGAACACTCTTTGACACAGCAAATAAAGAGCTATTGCCCACTACATTGGGCTGCCTTCAGGACTCTGTGCCAACACTCAGGCGGGTCTTCAGTCCAGTACCTGTGCTATATATAGGTATTAAATATTTTGGCTATCTCTTATATACAAATGTGGTGGAGAAGGGCCTGGCATGGAAGTCGGGAGATTTAAGTTAGAGTCCTTGATTAACCTCTGATATGGTTTGACTCCGTCTCCATTCAGATCTCAACTTGAATTGTATTTCCCAGAATTCCTACATGTTGTGGGTGGGACCCAGAAGGAGGTAATTGAATCATAGGGGCTGGTCTTTCTTGTGCCAATCTCGTGCTAGTGAATAAGTCTCACAAGACCTGATGGGCTTATCAGGGGTTTCTACTTTTGCCTCCTCCTCATTTTCTCTTACTGCCACCATGTAAGAAGTGCCTTTTACCTCCCTCCATGATTCTCAGGCCTCCCCAGCCATATGGAACTGTAAGCCAAATTAAACCTCTTTTTCTTCCCAGTCTCAGGTATGTCTTTATGAGCAGCATGAAAATGGACTAATATGACCTCTCTGAACCTCAGTTTCTCCCATTTACTTATTTATTTAAAAAATTATTTGGCCGGGCATGGTGGCTCACATCTGTAATCCCAGCACTTTGGGAGACTGAAGCAGGCAGATCATTTGAGGCCAGGAATTCGAGACCAGCCTGGACAACATGGTGAAACCCTGTCTCTACTAAAAATACAAAAATAAGCTGGGCATGGTGGTGCATGCCTGTAATCCCAGCTACTTGGGAGGCCGAGGTTCAAGAATCACTTGAATCCAGGAGGCAGAGGTGGCAATGAGCCAAGATTGCGCCACTGCACTCCAGCCCAGGCGACAGAGCAAGACACTGCCTCAAAAAAAAAAAAAGAAAAGAAAAGAAAGAAAAGAAAAGAAAAGAAAAAAAATAAAGAAAGAGAGAAAAGAAAAAATTTTTTTTTAGAGACAGGGTCTTGCTGTGTCACCCAGGCTGATGGCAATGATCATAGCTCACTGCAGCCTCAATCTCCTGGGCTCAAGCAATCCTCCCACCTCATCCTCCTAAGTAGCTGGGACTACAGGGGGCACAACACCATGCCCAGCTAATTAAAAAAATATATTTTTTAGTAAAGACAAAATTTTGCTATGTTGCCCAGGCCAGTCTTGAACTCTTGGCCTCAAGTGACCCTCCCGCCTTGGCTGGCGTGAGCACCCAGTCAGTTTCTCCCATTTATAAAATAAGAAGCTTGGACTAGATTATATCTAATGACCCTTTGAGTTCTATTCTGGGATTCAATGATTTAGACACATCTGAACATTTTTCATTTTTATCTGGAGGTTTTGGTGTCTTGCAGAGGGAAAAGAATGGCTAAAAGGAGTTGGATAACTTGTTCCAAAAAGCTGGCCAAGCAGTTGGACTTGTCAAGAAAAAAGGCAGTGGAAATAAAATAGAGAACACTGTATAAAATCCCTGCCCAACTATGCTGGGAAAACCATTTGCAATTCTGATTCTAAAATGTCTAAAAAAATCATATGGGAGGTGGAAAGTTCCCAGAGAAGGGCAACTAATAGATTGGACAAACGGGCGATCTCTCTATTTGAAGGCAGATGAAGATTTGTAATACTTTTGCATAGAAAAGCAAAGTTGAGTAAGAGAGTCAAAGACTATACATTTTCAAAAGACATAGAGGGATGATCACTGACTTACTCATCAAGCCTTTATAATCCTGCACCTGGAAAACAGCTCTTGAAGATTGAAGGGACTAAATTGAGAGTCATGGTCTTCTCTGCACACTGATAGGTGTGAAGTCGGGGTGATAAACTTTTGAAACTTGTTACCCCAAGAGGTACTATGAGCTGTTTACATTGATCCAAATAAGATAGATATTAGTTTATGGTGATGAATCCATAAAATATGCAGGGACAGGGACAGTGATGTTCAGGGCACATCAGGGAAGACAGTGCTGATCTCTTCTAACCCAGTATTGCCACTCTCCAAGAGAGAATGTAGACCAAAATGACACCTAGGTATACTTCCAGAAGGGCAATTTGCTTTTCTCCTTTTCCCATTTTTTTGTTTTCCTTTATTCTCTTATTATTATCTCATAGAAGTAGTGAATGATCACTTGCAACAAGAAAATTTAAACGGTTCAGAAGACCGTGAAATTAAAAGTAATTTTTTTCCCCTACCAACATCCCTCTTCTTACAGGTAACCACAGGAAAATGTGCATGTCCATTTTGACTTGTCAAAAAACTATGTATGATCATATACATACAGTTAATAAAATATCTTAGGCATTTTATCCACTTATTTAATTATTTTAGTGGTTTTAGATTCCATCATGTAAATAAATCATAATTTATTTAACCAACTAATGAATACTTAGGATGTTTCCAGCATTTGCCACATTTGCAATGTTATAATGAACATTTTTGTGTCTTGTATATATCTTGTACCTCAGTCCACTTGTTTGTTAAGGTGGTTTTATACAATGAAGTTTCTGGGAAAAGTACTGCTACATTAAATTATATCACATAATACATTTTGATAAAATGGCCAAATTTTTCCACCAACTTATGCTCTGTTTATGAGTGTTCCTCTTTCCCTATGCTATCATGATATGACAATTTCTGTATTTCCACATCTTTATGCATCTCCTCCTGGCTAAGCAGAAACGTATTCAGTTAAGTATATTACTACACTCCTAAAAGCACAGATGTTATGAGGATAGCAAAGAGATATAAATAAGCTTGGGAACTTGGAGAAATGCCATATAACAATATCTCTGTTGACCAAACAGATACAGTCACATAGAGTTTTCTGATGAATTTTATTTTTAGGTCCCCAAACAGGGTATTTGATCTGAATTTCATTTTAAAATTTTATTCTATTATACAAATCATTCATAGAAAAGAGTAAGTCTTGGAAAGTATAACAAATGAACATCTGTGTAGAATCTTGTTTATGGCAATTAGAGGTTGAGTTGACTAAAATAATGATAGTTTTTATTTCTGTCAACCTGATCATTAGGTAGATCACACAGCCTCCTCTTCCTGCATCATTCTTTTTCTCACCCTCCCTTTACCTGTATACAGTAAAGTAGATGTGATTAATAGAGCTTATCCCTTTAATTTTGTGACTATTTTGAATGAGTTATTTACAACAAACATTGTGGGTTTGTTTGAATTAAAAAGCGAAGGGGTTAAGATGTCATATATCCCAGGATTATATGCACATTACTAAAAACCAGAGCCTTACATCCAAGGCATGAAACACTAGCTGTGAATTTTCCAGCATTAATAAGCTGATGGGAACATAGTTGATGGGGTGGACCTGGAGGGAGATCTAGGTGAGGGGTATGTGTGTGTGTGTGTTTTGTGTGTGTGTGTGTGTGTTTGTTGGGGAGGTGGGGTGATGGTCCATGTGCTTCTGAAACACACCTGCTGTCTCCAGTTATGTAATTTGGTGAAAGAATGCCAGGACTTGGCAGCTAAATGATGGTAAGAAATAGCTCTTCTCTCTCCTCTGCCTCAGCTTGCAGCATATGGTCCCAGAGACTATTACAGGCAGGAAGATAACCTGGATGTCCCATGCCTGAGCCAGTTCTCACCCTACTCTATCCCAGCTGCATGCTATAACACCACAGAAACACAGACCTTTGTGTGTCTGATCAAGAGGAAGGTATTTTTCAAGAAGGAATGTGGAACCTAGACTAGAAATTTCAGCGGGCTTATAGCTCTGGGCATTGGTTTGCCACTCCCTGGCACTTTGGTTTTTATTACTATGGCTTCACTTCCCACACCCTGTGACCATGGCCATTCACTGGCTTCATGTTGCTTTTTCACTTGAACACCATACAGCATTTTTTAAGCCTCAGTAGTCAGAGGGATTTGTTTGCAGAACCTAATTCCCATACAAAATAAATAAATAAATAAGAATCACTTCCTCTTTTGCAAGGCTGCCAACTTGTTTACTTCAAGGGGCAATTATGTCACTGCCAGAACCACACTGATAAATAATCTCCTTGTATTTGAATTTTAAAATGAAGCTCTCTAGAGGGTTAGACTCAAAAAGAACCAATGATAGCTTACTTTGCTGGCCTCAAATTCAAGTTAAAATTTGCATCTTAAGAAGAATTTCTTTCTTTCTATTTTGGACTGAAAGAGAGAATAATGATGAAAGGGAGTTAAGACTTACCTTAGTAATTAGGGAGTCCCAATGGATTAGACTTGCTAATAGAAACCCAATTAAAACACATTTTGGAGGGATTTTGTTAGAACTTATAAATACCCCAGAGCTGGTTCTGGATTGTCAGTTTTTTTTTCTTTTAAGTTTACAATTATGTTTTTGTTGTATGTTGGATAATAAGTAGGACTAGAGGAAATCGGTTTTTATTAAACCATGCACAAGTCTCTAGTACTTTAGAGCTTGAAATAGCTTCATAATTTCTTGTAGTCCACATGTCATGGCCTATCCTTTCCTCAGAGAAGCCTGACATTAGTAGAAGAATCAACATCGCTTCATTTGTGTCTGGAGATCGGAAAATGCTGCACTTAGTAAGTTCACAGCCTCACTGCCAACAGGCAGGCACCTGCCAGGTTGAGAGGGTACAGCCATCTGGAACAGCAGAGAACGGGGTGAGGAAAGCTTTTTCAATTTGCAGAGAAAGCAATTACTACATAAAATGAGTGAGATGGAACCAAAAAATGAATGTCCTGTCTAACCACCTGCTGTTCTTGATCTAGAAATAATTCAATCCTTTGGTTATTTGCAGGGAGCTTTGGGAAGAAAACACATTTCATAAATTCCCATGGCTACAGAGATTGCTGCAATAGTTATCATCATGCCTAATGCCCCTGGATTCCTGCAGACTGTTACACGACTCTGTTGACTCTGAGTCACCAGCACCTGCTGCTGTAAGGAACCTTTAGGTCCTCACTGATGATAAACCCAGCATGAGAGTCTGGGAGTGATGGATCCAAGAAGATGAAATGGCTACCTTGGGCTCATTGCAGGTATTAACACTCTCAGTTTTACCTCAGGTGCAAGTCAGAAGATTGCAATGATAAAGGTTATTCCTTTAACCCACTACACGATGAGTCTGAGAATATGCAGTCATGGACCACATAACTTCAATGGTCAATTATGTCACTGCCTCTTGAAATTATCTTTCAGTCAGCCACAGACCACATGTATGACAGTAGTCCCATAAGATTATAAAGGAGCTGAAAAATTCCTATGATGTGTGCCTAGTGACATTGTAGCCATCATAATGTCATAGTACAATGCATTACATCTTTGTGGTGATGCTGGTTTAAACAACCTACTGTACTGCCAGTCATATAAAAGTATAGCACATACAATTATGTAGAGTACATAATACTTAAATATGATAATAAATTACTGTTACTGGTTTATATATTTACTGTACTATACTTTTATCATTATTTTAGAATGTACTCCTTCTACTGATTAAAAAAAGTTAACTGTAAGACAGCCTCAGGCAGGTCCTTCAGGAGGTATTCCAGAAGGCATTGTTGTCATAGGAGATGACAGCTCTGTGGATGTTTTTGCCTCTGAAGACCTTCCAGTGGGACAAGATGTGGAGGTGGAAGATAGGAACAGTGATGATCCTGACCCTATGTAAGCCTTGGCTAATGTGTGTGATTATATTTTGTTTTAACAAAAGTTTAAAAGTAAAAAAAAATAATAATTTTAAAATAGAAAACACTTATAGAATAAGAATATAGAGAAAGTTATCTTTGTACAGCTATATAAAGTGTATCTTATACTGTTATTACAAAATTGTAAAAAAGTTTAAAATTTTTAAAGTTTATAAAGTAAAAGGTTATGGTAAGCTAAGGTTAATTTATTATTGAAGAAAGAAAAATATTTTTATAAATTTGTTGCAGTCTAAGTGTACAGTGTTTATAATATCTACAGTAATGTCCTAGGCCTTCACATTCACTCACTACTCACTCACTGACTCACCCAGAGCAATGTCCAGTCCTGCGAGCTCCATTTATGGTTAAGTATCTTATACAGGTGTACCATTTTTTATCTTTTATATCATATTTTTGCTGTATCTTTCCTATGTGTAGATACATAAATACTTACCTTTGTGTTATAATTGCCTACAGTATTCAGTACAGTCACATGCTGTACAGGTTGGCAGCCTAGAAGCCATAGGCTATATCACATGCCCTGGGTGTGTAGTAGACTATGTCATCTAGGTTTGTGTAAGTACACTCTATGATGTTCACGCAAGGACAAAATCTACTGACACCACATTTCTGAGAACGTATCCCCATCTTTAAGCCACACATGACTGTACTGGAGAGAGCCTTTAATTGCATCTGCTGTTAGAATTCTAGGACTCTTTCCTGTGGTCTTCATGATGCCGAGCAACAAATATTCAGTTCAGTGATTAATCAGCCCAGTTCTTAGTTTTGTTTCCCCGAGAAGGAAACCTCAAGACAAGTATTCAAATGCATGTAGCTTGTTTGGGAGGTGATTCCAGGGAATACTGTTAGGTGAATGGGGAAGTAAGACAGGTAAGAAGAGGAAAATGGGCCGAGTTTGGTGGTTCATGCCTGTAATCTCAGTACTTAGGGAGACCAAGGCAGGTGGATCACTTGAGTCCAGGGAGTTGTAGACCAGCCTGGGACCCATGACGAAACCCTGTCTCTACAAAAAATACAAAAATTAGCCAGGTGTGGTGGCACATGCCTACCATCCCAGCTACTTGGGAGGCTAGAGTGGGAGAATCACCTGAGCCTGAGAAGTCAAGGCTGTAGTGAGCCATGATCATGCCATTGCAGTCCAGCCTGGGTGACAGAGCAAGACCTTGTCTCAAAAAAAAAAAAAAAAAAAAAACAATACCAAGTTATCCAGCGAGATACCACTGAAGATACCACTGTGTAATCTCCAGAGAAATTTCAAGAGATAGTATAGAGCAGGGGTTGGCAAACTACAATCCATTGGCCAATTCTAGCCAATGGTTTTGTACAGCTTGTAAGCTAAGAACGGTTTTTATGGTTTTAATGGTTAAAGAATATCAAAAGAAGAAATTTGTGACACATAAATTATCCCCATCAAA
>NW_016816550.1:185036-187815 GCF_001698545.2 Rhinopithecus bieti | reverse complement strand
AGATGCATAGTTTGCAAATATTTTCTCCTATTCTGTATGTTGTCTGTTTACTCTGTTCATAGTTTATTTTGCTGTACAGAAGCTGTTTAGTTTAATTAAGTCCCATTTGTCAATTTTTGTTTTTGCACAGCCACTTTTAAAATGAAGCCTAAACATAGCCAATTTCATACAGCCTTATACCCTAATTTACTTAGATGTTCAAACACCATCAAGCACTTTCTCTCTTTAAAAGTAAGAACAGCAGCACAGCTTAAAGTCCAAAATGAGAAATTCAGAAAATAGCCAATTAAAACAAAATCAATTTCTTATTCCGAAATGATTTCAAGTTTTCTTTGGTCACTAAAACAAACCACAATTGTTTCCTCCAATAAAATTGTTAAAGGTTCATGAGTTTTAGATGTTGTTTATCTCCCAACATACCAGTATATTATTAAAAGGAAAAGTCTATTTGTCCAAGCCCAGATTCACAGTTAGAACAAACTGTACACTTAAATGGTCTTCTGTATGACCCTCTTATTCCATGCTGTACATGCTAGAGAATGCCCAAATTAAGTGCTGCCAAATGTCATCATGCTTGCATAAACTGCCCTCTACTAATTTGGAGGGTTAGCCTTTCTGTCTTGGCATTATCCCACACACATACATGCCTCCTAAGCAAAACTGTCCCAGTTTTCTGGTCTTAGGAGGATGGTTGCTGATAGTAGAGTAGGAAAGTACTAATCTTATCTACACTAGCCCGCTTCTGTTTTTCTGGCTTGTTATATCTGTTGTTCTACGGCCAGCAGGCACTTTTCTTTCCACTATTTAAGGTGGTCTCAATACTTCCACTCATTCATTCAACTATTTATTCTTTTGATAAATTTTTGAGTTCCAACAACATGTCAGGCAACATCCCCTCAACTCTCCTCACTTCATCCCCAACTACCACACACACTTGACTTGTCTCAGATAAAGCAGATAGGGGGCTGGAGGAATGTGTGCACTCTACTAGGGTCTTCCACATTACCACAACCACTAGAACCACAAAATAGATCTTCACAACTTCAAATGGTAGAGCAAATATATGGTTGCTGACTCCAGGCTTGAGACATTTTGGGTGGAATCCCCTGAAAAAGCTTTTTGGGAAACCAATGTGATTTTATCAGCAAGATTTACCTCGTGAACCTTGAAGGCCTTTAGATATCTGTGTAGACCAGGCTATCAAAAGAAATAAAAGTTATTAAGCATTGGGAGGTCAGAGTCCCAGCTCAGGTTTAGGCTGTATAGCTTTGTGGTTAATGGCATGGCTTTTCAAATGGATGATGATTGAAGTTCAGCTCTATCTATGCCTTTAAAATAAATTTTGTAATCAATATTAGAAGAATACCATGTGTCTTCTGTTAGGCCATGCAGTGTAGTATATGGCAATAGCAATATGAGTTCTGTTTCCTCTCTCCTTTAAATTATACCTAAACGTTTTCCTTAGGACTCCAAACCTAGAATAGCAGACTTGCAAAAAAAGGTTTATCTACTCCTAGTGTACCAGTGTTATGTCTTTTCCTCTTCTATTGAATCTCTTTGTTTTAAATAATGACTAGCTTCTTATTTGCATATTCTCAGAAGGAGTCCATTATACCATGCATCAAATTTCACTGATGCCCATGAGATCATATGTGCCTCAGAATATTAAAATATTAGATTGCCTGTTTATTGTTTTTAATTACCAATACTCCTTGGGTTGTTTGTTACACAGGCAGAGTAACAAACACCTGGTAAGCATGCACTAATCTCCCTTCCTGCACAGGGCAGGCATTGCTAACCAGCCATAGCTCTCTAAAGGCAGCTTCAGAATATTTCCCAACACAAAGTTCAGGAATCCTTTATCAAGATGAAGTCTATTGGACATTCTTGGTATATTATGATATGAATCCTATTGTTAGGGGTTAATATCAAGAAAATTACTTTTGAGATAGGTTTGAGCCAGTTTTTAATTTGGAAGGGATGAAAAAAGAGAAAGAGAAGAGCAAATAGAGCATTGCTCATACAAAGCAATGTTTTTCTAAGGAGAATGCTTATCGGATTTAATTTCCATTCTAGCTGATGGATTTTAACGTTTAAACAGAATCGCTTGGATTTGAAGAGACCTCTCATGGGTTAGTTAGCTCATATCTCAGACTACCACAAGATAGATCTCATTATTTTCTTAAATCCTGTCTTAAAAATGAATGAGTGTCTAATGAGTCTTTAAATAGTGATTTTACTACCTCCTCTGGTAGCATGTGTTATAACTTCTGTATTCTACTAGCTTCATAACTTCAGTGTTCTAATAGCTACCAATTCTGCTCTAGTGTTTATTTAAAATTTCCCTATAGCATCAGAAGTCTGTTGCTGCATTTTCTACACTTGCTCTGTTTTTAACCTTTGAAGCTAGTTACAACTGGCAGTCACTGAGGAAACATTAGCTGCAGATGTCATTAATGGGCTGGTCGCCATAACCACCTTGGACTTAACAGTTGCTCCTGACCATTTCTTAGTTTGAACTTCATCTTCTCCTAAGTTCAAACATGAAGGATGGTTGGTAATCATGTGTGGGGAAAAGAAAGAGAGATCAGACTGTTACCATTTCTATATAGAAAGAAGTAGACATAAGAGACTCCATTTTGTTCTGTATTTGAGATGCTGTTAATCTGTGACCCTACCCCCAACCTTGTGCTTGCAAGAGACATGTGCTGTGGTGACTCAAGGTTTAAAGGATTTTGGGCTGTGCAGGGTGTGCTTTGTTAAACAAGTGCCTGAAGGC
>NW_016816550.1:177322-182913 GCF_001698545.2 Rhinopithecus bieti | reverse complement strand
CTCCTGACCTCGTGATCCGCCCGTCTCGGCCTCCCAAAGTGCTGGGATTACAGGCTTGAGCCACCGCACCCGGCTCTGACAATTTTTGACTTTAACATTTCCATTTAATGTGATTATTGATACGTTTGGATTTATACTTACTATTTTATTATTTATTTTGTGATTGTTCTATTTTTCATTTCTTTGTTTTTAGTTTTCTTCCCTTTTTGGATTATTTGGACATATTTTAATATTCCATTTTAATTTGTCTATTGTTTTACTGCCTTTTTATTTATTTTTACTTTTATTGTGTTTGTTTTTTACTGATCAGAGTAAAGGAAGACACAACAAACACTATTTTATGTGTTTTTTCTAGAGATTATAATATACGCACTGAACTTTTCTGAGTCTACTCAGAATCCATATTTTACTATTTCAAGTTTAAAAAATTACCACCATGTAGGTCCCTTTCCCTTACCCCCTTTATACTGTAAATGGCTTTTATGTAGTACCTCTACATATATTGAAAACCCTATCACAAAATGTTATGTTTGGCTTTCAGTCATCAAGCATATTTTAAAGAACTCAAAAGGAAAGAATATTCTGTTTACCCAGATGTCTACCATTTCTATTGCTTTTCTTTCATTCCTGATGTTTCAACTTTCTCTCTGGTGACATTTCCCATCTGTCTGAAGAATTTTCTTTAACAATTCTTTCAGAAAACATCTCCTGGCAATAAATTTTCTTGGTTTTACTTCATCTGATAATGTCTTTATTTTACCCTCATTACTGAAAGACTGGATTGACAATTCTTTTCTTTCAGCACTTTAAAAAAATGGCATTTCACTTCCATCTGGTTTCCATGGTTTCCGATGAGAAATTTGCTGATATTCAAATTGTTATTATCATGTAAGTCATGTCATTTTCTCTGGTGGCTCTCAAGATTTTGTCTATAGTTTTCAGATGTTTGATTATGGTGTGTCTAGGCACAGATTTTTTTCAGGGTTATCCTATTTGAAATTTGCTGAGCTTCTCAAGTCCATAGGTTTATGTCTTTTGCCAAATTTGGGAAGTTTTCAGCCATTACTTTCTTACATATTTTTTCTGCAGCATATTCCTTCTCATTTTCTTTTGCAACTCCAATGACACAAATGTTAGCTCTTTTAGTATTGTCCTACAGGCCCCTGAGGCTCTGTTGGTTATTTATAAAAATATTTTTTCCTATTATTTGGATAGGATCATTTCTATTGATATCCCAACAAGTTCACTATTTCCTCTGTTATCTCTGTTTTTGTGTTGAGCCCATCTTGTGAATTTTTATTTTGATTATTATATTTTTCATTTCTAAAATTTTCATTTTATTCCTCTTTATAGCCTTTATTTCTTTGCTGAGACTTTCTGTCTTCTCGTTTATTTTGAGAGTATTTTTTCTTCTTTTTAAATTTTTAAAAAATGTTTCTAGGTATATAGTAGTGTTTGGATGAACGGAGGCAAGATGGTGCACTTCCGGGTTCTTCATCCCCCCAACTTTTCCCACGCGCGCGAAAATGCAGCCGGCGACCCGGGAAGGGGCAAACCAACTAGGCATGCGCCAGGTGATATCAATCCGAAGAGACCAAGATTTACCTGGTCGCACCTGCGGAACGCCCCCCGACACGCCCGTGCCCCGCCTATCGCCCTCCCACTCCTAGAAAAGCCGCTCCGGACGAATGCCACGCACGGACTTCCCAGCTTCCCCACTGCGGTCGGGACTGTCGGAACTCCGTCCGAGAGCTCCACGGGCGACTCTGTGGGCCTCGTTTGCCGGAGGCCGGCAGACCTCTCCCTACCCACCTTCTTCCCTTGAAGCTAGGTGACCAAAATAAACTTGCAGTTTTGCTCCTACCCTTGCCTAGTCGCTGGTTCTTTTGTGCCCGCTCTGGTGGTCTTAGAAAAACAAATCAAGTAGGTTTATATATTTATGGGGTACATGCGATATTTTGATACAGGTATACAATGTGTAACAATTGTATCTGGGTAAATGGGGAATCCATCACCTCAAGCATTTATCCTTTCTTTTTGTTACAAACAATCCAATTATAGTCTCTAATTATTAGTGCTTTAAAGTCTCTGATAATTCCAGTGTCTGTGTCATCTTGGCATTTGTTTCTGTTGGTTGTTTTTCCCATGAGAGTTGAGCTTTTTTGTGGTTCTCTCTATGCTGAGTAATTCTGGATTTTATCCTGGACATTTTGGAAGACTCTAGGTTATGAGAGACTCTGTGTCTTTCATCCTGTAGGGAATGTAGTTCATTTTGCTGTGACAGACAATCAACTTGATTGGGTTCAGGCTGTACATTCCAACCAGTCTTCTTTGAATTGTGGTTCCAATGTCAGTTCAGTTTCCAAAGCTTTTGCAGTGCTATTCAGGTCTGTCTCATATGTGTGAAACCCAGCAGCCAATTTAGGACCTAAGCAGTGTTCTGTCCCATAAATTCATTCTCAAAATCTTTGGTATATTGTTTTGTGTCAGATCCATACATGCACAACTAGGGAGGGAGCCTAGGACTTCACAATTTTATGGGATTGCTTTCCTCATACTTTCCAAAATGTCCCCATAACTTTTTTTCCCTGGGGCTCAACTTACAGTCTGTGACCCTCTTACAGTCTAAGAAAGATGGGGCTTTATATAACTATGCTGTGCTGCGTACTTCCAACAACTGAACCTATGTCAGTTCTGAACTGAAATAGCAGGAGGGAAGATAGAAAGAAAAAAGGCAATGGGGATTCACCCCACTCTTTTGGGACATAACTATCCTGATCAGAAATAGTGGTTCTCCTCCCTCAGAATTTTAGGCATCCGTAGGCCCCCAGTGCTGCTGCTGTCTCTACTGCTACTGTAGTTACTGCAGGATGGCCTGGAGTGCAGAAGGACAGAGAAAAGGGAAAGGTCTCAGAAGATTTCTCCCAATCACCCTCTCTCTGAGCATCAGGAGATCTCTTTCTTGCTCTTCAAGACAGAATTAGAGAGCTTTTCTGTCCATGCCTGAGTACCCACTTCTAGGTTTCAGGATGCCTTGATTCTAGGCTGGGGATAACAGAAGAAAAATAAATGATAAACTCAGTGTCAATTTGGTAGTACTTCAGATTCTGGCCTGTCTTCTCTCCTAGTCTGCCCACCACTGTTTAATTTTTGGAGTCCTCAAATAGCTGCCCCATGCATTCTGTCCAGGTTTTGTAGCTGCATTGAGTGGGAGAAACAGGGTGGAGTTACCCCCATTTTACTTGGAACCAGAACCTCCTATTTCTTTTACATCCTGCTACGAATATATCTCTGTATTTATCACAATTACTTTTGTTATTTTATACATCTTCCCCTAGAAAAGCCTCTAAAACACAATGTTTTGCTATAAATATACATAATGAAATGGTTAACTTATCTATCAAGTCAACATTATCCATTATCTCAGTTACCATTTTTTATGGTAAGAGCACCTAAAATCTACTTTTTAACAAATTTCCATTATACAATATTAAGTATAGTCTTCATGCTATACATTAGATCTTGAGACTTATTAATCCTACATTAACTACACCTTTGTATCCTTGACCCACATCTCCCTGTTCCCCACCCTCCTAATGCCCTGGTAACCACTGTTCTACTCTTTGTTTCTAGGAACAGGATTTCACTTTTTAAAATTCCATCTATAAGTTAGATCACACAGTATTTTCCTTTCTATGCCTGGCTTATTTCACTTAGCATGATGTTCTCCAGATTCATCTATGTCCATGTTGTCACAAAAAGCAAGATCTTTTTCAAGTCTGAATAGTATTCCATTGTGTGTGTTTGTGTGTGTGTATATTTATCCATTCATCCACTGATGGACACTTAGATTGGTTCCATACCTTGGATATTGTGAATAATGCTGCAGTGAACACGTGCATGCAGTTATCTCTTTAATGTGCTGATTTCATTTCCTTTGGATGTCTACCCAGAAGTGGGATTGCTGGTTCATATGGTAGTTCTATATTTGTAGTTTTCAGAGAAACCTCCATACTGTTTTCCATAATAGCGATACAAATTTACTTTTCTACCAACAGTGTGTAAGTGAACGTCTTTCTTCACATCCTCTCCAACACTTATTTTTTGAAATGTTCTCAGGCGAAACCTGTAAGGAAGGAAGTGAGGGAAGCAGGAAAGGCAGGGGAAGAAGCTAAGCAAAGATATGGTTTCAGCAGAAGTCTAGCATCAGCCTGATCCCACAGGAAGTTCTATAGCAAAGACGGCACCACACAGTTGTCTCCCTGGAGGCAAAGGGACTGGATTTTTGCTCCTACATACCAGTCTGTCATTGACTGTGCTGGTGGGTACATAACCTCTTAGGCATCTCTGGGTGAGGTTCCCATCAGCTGAGAGTAATTCTCAAGAGAACAGTGCAGCTGTGAGCTGTTAGCAGCCAACACTCATAGCTACTAAATATAAAATAAATAGAGCTAGTCACAGTTCTGGGTAAGATGGTGTAAGCAGCTGGGGATGGATGCTCTGGGTGAGGCATCAACACCATCATTATAATGATTAATCACACATTTCAGTGGTGATCGTCACTGAATGCTGCTATTTCCTTCCAAAACACAGAGAGAATCACTAACTAGTTGTGGCATTGCAGGAACCATGCCTGCGCTGAAATAATCAGCCTCTAGGGTAATGATTCTGAACATTAAGTGTGCATGAGAATTACTTAGGGAGCTTGTTAAAGATGCAGATTCCATCACCAATCCAGAGATTCTTATTCAGTAGATCTGCTATGAGAGCTGCATTTTAACAAGGACCCCTGTGATTCACTTTGAGATTATGGAGGTGGTTATACAACCTATTTCAATGATGGCAAACGTCATTCTGCTTTAATTGTGTTTCCTCAACTAAGTCTGAAGCTCCTATGGGCAGATGCTAAACTGCAGTAATTTCCACTATAGTGACGTTCACGACCATAAAATGTTTTATACAGAATGTTTTAATTAAGCCCTTATCGATTCATTGTTCTTGTGATCCAAGTAATCACTTTATAGGGGGCCTGAAATGAGGTGACTGTAGGTATCTGAGGCACAGAGGAAAACTCTCAAAGCAGGAGCCATAGGAGTTGTAGAATCCTAGGAGGCAGCTAGCCCTATCAGCAGTGAATCATAACTTTTTAAAAATAATCTTCAGACAACCCAGGGGTATCAGAGGCTTACTGACACAAAATGCCCATCTCTGCCAAGTGCCCTGAACCATGAATAGAAATGTATGGCTGGGATGGGCCTGGGAGACTAGCATCTGTTTTTATAGCTGTGATTGTCCGTTCAGATTGGGGTCAGCATCAATCATATCATCTTTCACTATAAAGAACAGAATATTGATCAGGACTCAGTCCTGCCTAACAATACCAGCTCGACTTTGGGTAGCCAGACAATCTAAGATCAGAAATGAAACAGTATTTCTAAAAGTACATAAAAAAAACTAAAATGAATATGAGAAACCAATAGACTATCAAGTGTTCCTTTCATTCCTTTGTAAGAACTAGGCTACATGCTGTGACAGCAAAGGATTTGCTTAGGAAGATCTACTTAATTAGATAAAGTATCTTCCCTTAGTAA
>NW_016816550.1:162595-176865 GCF_001698545.2 Rhinopithecus bieti | reverse complement strand
TTTTTAGTAGAGATAGGGTTTCACCATGTTGGCCAGGCTGGTCTCAAACTCCTGACCTCAGGTGATCCGCCCACTTCCACCTCCCAAAGTGCTGGGATTACACGTGTGAGCTGCCGCGCCCAACTGTTTTATCTATTCTTGATGATCAAGTGGAAGTTATAAGGTTGATGCAGTTGTAGTTTAGGAAATCTGACATGTAAGGGAGCATGTTAAGATTTTATAGGCCACTAAAAGTACAGAATTTTAAATGATTACTGAGACCAAAATGTCATTTTATTTTCATAACAAATAAGTGGTTTGGGATTTGTTATTCCCAAAGTGAGTATCATTGAGGCTGACCCTTGCCCAAGGGCACATTTATAAATATATGGGCCTTTACCAAACATGTGAAGTACCTAGTTGTTTATACTTACTTAATGATTGACTCTTTGTCTGCTTCTGATGTGTAGTTAAATGAGCGTGTTGTTGGCTGATAAATCCTCCCAGGACTGAGGAGGTCAAAGTAAAGAACCAGCATTTTGTGGCAACCCATGATCATCTGTCTTACTTCCTTGAGGAAAGAGAAACTCTGAGCTGAGGTGATCAGCAGGAGGCAAGAACTGATTAATAGGCATCATTTTTTCTGGCTGCTTTGTGTAAGCAGCTAGGCTAGACTAGTCATGCCTCTGAGAAGAGGTGAAAAATGACAGGATGAATTGGGGAAGCAACCAGGAAGTCATAATCCTGGGAAGCCATTTTGTCACCTGGGTTTAGTAGTTTCTGGAGGAATCCTGCGACCTCACAACAAGCGTGAGTGAATTGGGCTGGACCACGTGTTGCAGGCTAGGCTTTTATTCTGGGAAGTCCACTCTAAGACAGAGCACAGGAGACAGGATGTTTATTAGAGTGCACCCTCAGGACCAATATCTGGGGAAAGGAGGGGAAAAAAGCAGAAGCAGGTAGAGGGAGAAGATAAACTGTGATGCAGGCCCAACAACAGCCTAGGCAGACCCCATGGGAGCTCTTAAGTTAGAATGGCCTTTCAGAATTGCCCCAGTTGGGCCAAGGTGGCTGGGAATTTTTTTTTTTAATTTTTTATTTCCACAGGTTTTTGGGGAACAAGCGGTATCTGGTAACATGAGTAAGTTCTTTAGTGGTGATCTGTGATATTTTGGTGCACCCATCACCTGAGCAGTATACACTGAATACACTGAACCTGCTTTGTAGGGGTTTTTTTTGGTTTTTTTTTTTTCTTTTTTTGTGAGACTGAGTCTCGCTCTGTCGCCCAGGCTGGAGTGCAGTGGCATGATCTCAGCTCACTGCAACCTCCGCCTCCTGGGTTCAAGCAATTCTCCTGCCTCAGCCTCCCAAGTAGCTCACCACCAGCCACACCCGGCTAATTTTTGTATTTTTAGTAGCGATGGGGTTTCGCCATGTTGCCCAAGCTGGTCTCGAACTCCCGGCCTCAAGTGATCTGCCCGCCTTGGTCTCCCAAAGTGTTGGGATTACAGGTGTGAGCCCCTGCGCCCAGTCCTCCAATTTCTGGTCTTTTATCCCTCACTCCCTTCCCACTCTTTTCCCCTAAGTCCCCAAAGTCCTTTGTGTCATTCTTATGCCTTTGCACCCTTACAGCTTAGCTCCCACTTATGAGTGAGAACATACAATGTTTGGTTTTCCATTCCTCAGTTACTTCACTTAGAATAATAGTCTCCAATCCCATCCAGGTTGCTGAAAATGCCATTAATTCATTCCATTTCATGACTGGCTAGTATTCCATCATACATATATATAATTTTCTTTATCCACTCATTGATTGATGGGCATTTGGGCTGGTTCCACATTTTTGCTATTGCAAATTGTGCTGCTATAAACATGCATGTGCAAGTGTCTTTTTCCTATAATGACTTAATTTCCCCGGGTAGATACCCAGCAGCGGGATCACTGGATCGAATGGTAGTTCTACTTTTAGTTAAGGGATCTGTACACTGTTTTCCACAGTGGTTGTACTAGTTTACATTCCCACCAGCAGTGTAGAAGTCTTCCCTTTTCATCACATCCACACCAACATCTAATATTTTTTGATTTTTTGATTAGGGCCATTCTTGCAGGAGTAAGGTGGTATTACATTGTGATTTTGATTTGCATTTCCCTGATTATTAGTGATGTTGAGCATTTTTTCATATGTTTGTTGGCCATGTGTATGTCTTCTGTTGAGAATTATCTATTCATGCACTTAGCCCACTTTTTGATGGGATTGTTTGTTTTATTCTTGCTAATTTGTTTGAGTTCGTTGTAGATTCTGGATATTAGTCCTTTGTCAGATGTATAGATTGTGAAGATTTTCTCCCACTATGGGCATTGTCTGTTTACTTTGCTGACTTTTTCTTTTGCCATGAAAAAGCTCTTTAGTTTAATTAACTCCCAGCTATTAATCTTTGTTTTCATTGCATTTACTTTTGGGTTCTTGGTCATGATATCCTTGCCTAAACCAATGCCTAGAAGGGTATTGATAATGTCATCTTCTAGAATTTTTATAGTTTCAGGTCTCAGATCTAAATCCTTGATCTATCTTGAGTTGATTTTTGTATAAGGTAAGAAACGAGGATCCAGTTTCATTCTCCTACATGCGACTTGCCAATTATCCCAGCAGCAAGGTGGCTGGGAATTTCTATTCCTACATTGGTACGTCATTGGATATGGACAACCCCAGAAGGTTATCAAGGAAACTACCTCTTGGTCACGGTGGTTCACTTCAGCTGAGGCAATCCCTGAAGAGCCTGAGAGCTAAGGGCTGTCCACCATCAGTGCTCCTAGCACCGGAGACAACAAGAACCTCATTGAAGAGGGATCTGGACAGTGCACCAGAGTGGCCAGAACACCTGGTAAAATTTGGGCCATGGCTTATCTGAATGATTATGCCGGGTAATGGGAAGTAGGAACTGTAGCGCTAGTTATCAAAGGCAAGTCATGCCACCTGAATTTTGTTGCTATGCCTCTAAGAATAATTTTATTTCAAGACCTGACAGGGAAGGGCAGACTTGAAGAGTTCTGGACCTGGCCCCAGTTCTGTCTGCAGCGGTAGGGCAAAGCTAGAGTGGAGTCAAGGGTGGAGGTGACACAAAGCTGGGTTGTGCATGGAACATCAGAATGGTGGGTAGGTTTGCCATTCAAGGCCTTCAACAAGTGTCAAGCAGTCAAGATAGGGCATCTAATATGAAACATGGGGTAATAGTTGGAAGTCCATGCAGTCTGTTGGGATATAGGGGAAGGCAAAGCACTGGGATACAAATGATAGCAACTACCCCTTAATAAGTGCTTGTGTAGATAAGGAACCCTGCTAAGTATTTTACACATACCATCTCATTTAAAACTGCTTACAATTTTGTGTAGTATGTATTATTATTTTCATGTGTATGGGCAAAGAAACCAGTTCAGAGAGGAGATTATTCAAAATTATACAGCTGGTAAGTGGCAGAGATTCTGGAGACTGACTGCCTGCATTTGAATTCTGTCACTTACTAGGTGTATGACCTGGGGCAAATTACTTAACGCCTCTGTTCCTCAATTTCTTCACCTTTAAAATGGGAATAACGCCTATCTCTTACGGCTGTTATGAACATTAAATGTATTAATAGCATAAGAGCCAAGAGCAATGCCTAGCACAACTTAAGAACCATGTAATTGTTTATGAACTAAGTGAATAAGCCAGTGGAACTCCACAGCCTATGTTCTTGACTATTATGCTACCTTGGCAGGACTCTGATTCCCAGGATGCACAGTGAGAGAGCTAGGCAGCCTAAGCACTAGGAAGTACCTAAGATAGTAGGCAACTAATCACTCCTTCATGCACTTATTCACAAATATTTATCGAGAATCTCTATATATGTGCTAAGCATTTTTCTGGGTAGTAGAGAGAAAGCAATGAACAAAACAGCCAAATTCTCAACCATCATAGAGCTTATATGCTAGTGGGGAGACAGGCACTAAACAAAACAATTGATAAATGTGTAAATAACGGCAGGTAGTGGTAAGAGAAATGAAGGAAATGAAGGCAGGGTAAGAGCACAGGGAGCCCTGGAGCTGGGGCTATGGGAAAGAGCTGAGTGTGTGTTATTTTAGAAAAAGAGATGAGGAAAGGCCTTTCTGATGAGGCAACATTTGAGCAGAGACCTGAATCAAGTGGGGAGGGATTCAGGCAGCAATCTGGGAGACAAGCCCGGGTAGAGAAAATAACCAGAAAGGCAGGGATGGCCCTTCAGAGTTGCCCCAAGTTGAGTGATGTGGGCTGCCTTTAGAAGGAGAAGAAATCTTGGGTGAGGCAGTTTTCTTCAGTGGAGGCAATCTCCAAAGGGAGCTGACAGCTGATGGCCATACCCCTGCAGCTCTCCCAGCAGCTGGGAAAGGAAGTGTTTCATTCCTGAAGGACAATCTGGGTGGTACAACTTCCAGCACCCTGTGCCTGTCTTCAGTAGCTTGTTGTACTATTTGGCTTGCTCCTGAAGAAACCAATCTTTCTCACCAAAGAAGTTATGCTGAACATTTTGAAAATTTCATCAAAGTTCTTGTGTAAAAGTGCAAAGGTTGAAACGTTATTTGGGGTTTAAGTACTAAAATGTAAATATTGGACACTGATTCCTGAACAACACAGGGGAAAGGAGCAAAAGTCTAAATCTGAAAGTTTTTAGGAAGGGAGTACTTGGCAGATGGGTGATTTTAAAATGTGATGCCATGAATTCTTTTGCAACTTGATAACACATCAGCACTGCCCACACATTCTAGAAACCATGTGAATGAAGAAGGCTGTCATTAGAGCTGAAAATTGCATTGTGATTTTGGCAATGGTTCACTCTTAGGCCAGGTTCAGATTTCCCAGTTTCTGAACTCTAACCAGTAATTGCTATTACTGTGTTTGGGAGATGACTACTGGAGATTGTGGCAAAAAGATAAAATTCTCTGCCTTTTAAGGCATCTTAATCACAATTTTGGCAGCATGGAAGCCTTCAACTTAGTAAACTGAGCAGCCATCTCCATAGCAGAGAAATAAGCTACTGTTTGACTCAGAGATGGAGCTTTCAGCTGTTGTTTGTTGACCTGAGCCGAGGGAAACAAGATGACAGATTGGACAAGCAGCATACTATGCAATTTATGCCCTTCATGGACTGTCAAGCATTAATTTAATTTAATTTTAATCATTACCATCTGGTACTTATATAGCAAGTCAGGCCCAGAAAGATATTTCCTTATCTTGAGTTGGTGAACAGAGCTGTGTTTTGGCCTGCAGCCATGTCCATACACCCCAAGGAAGGGGCAAGAACACTGTGGGAGGGTAGATTTGTATGAATGCCAGGCATGCAGCTATCACTAGCCCTGAATGCTGTAAAAGGGACCTGTTGGTGCTAGTCCCACCATGGTTCATGGCCCCTTCTCCTGTCTCACTCATGGAGGCATAAATGCTCAGTCATGTCTTTGTCTTTGTATTCCTTGACATTGAGAATGGGAACTGGCTGGGGATGCTCTCTGGATGAATTGAGGCATCTGACTCTGTGGCTTAAACCTCTTAAGCAGGTAAAGTGACCAGTAGCCACATTTAATATGTTCATTAGGAAATTATTAAGCACTGATGACCTTTGAGTTTCCATTACTCTGAGCATCTGTTATTTTTTGTGTCAGTCATGGTGCCAGACCCAGTAGGGAATATGGAAGAAGTATAAAGCAACATTCCTGTCCTAGAAGCCAACTCAGTCCCAGGAGGGATTCTCTTTTCTTCTCAGTCCTCAGACTGAACCTCAAGTTGTTGGTGGCTGGTAGGGAGTAGAAGGGTTGCCAGTGAAGTCCCAGAGGAGTAAGGGAGGAAGAATGGATGAGAAAGCCCTCCATGTTCCTGAATTTTAATTTTTTCATACAAAATAGCTTGGTGCCCAAGAGGCTAAAGGATGCCTTTCAGCAAGCTAGCTCTGGCTTCAGGAGACAAACACTGAGCCCTGTTCATTGCTTTGTGGGCAAAGATCATATGACCTACTTGAGAAAGGACAGCAAGTTTCCGCTTTTTCTTTGAAAATAGAAACAGGTCTTTTTTCCCCTGATTTCCTGCAGCAATGTTAAATACATGCTTATTACCCCCAAAATCAGATAATACAGAAAAGTAGAAAGTAAACACTTGGTCACACACAGAGATGACTGTTAATATTTTAGTATACACATCTTTATACACACATACACCATATATATATATGTATATATACACACAAATAGTGTATATATATATGTGTGTGTGTATATATATACACACACACATATATACACACACATATATTTTTTTAAATTGGATTGTGCTATAGGTAAGGAAAAGCAAAATCTCTTGCCATGTGATTTCCTTCTCCAACCAGATGTCAGTATGACCAGAAAGAACATTCAGGGTCTTCAAGCAGGGAAAGAGAGAGAGTGGCATTGCAAAATTTGCCACTTCAAATTTCAAGGCTGGATGTTGTTTCCAGCTCAAGCTGTGTCTCTCCAACCCACCTCTTGGCAACTGCCAAGGACAGACTTGCCAGCCCTTCTGAGATATGAGGCCACCTCTATTCAGGATATGAATCTTGTTTCTTTCTATGAAACATTACATTTTTCCTTTGAAAAAAGTAACAGAAAGCACTGTTCATCATGGAGGGAGAGAGGCAAATACAGCATGGAAGAAATATTTTCAAGAGTTAAAATAGAGCATGGTAAAGAAAGAGAATCACTTCCTGCCCTCTTTTCTGACTATAAGAAGTTTAAACCATATTTCAGATTTTTCTTTATGTTAAAAGAGAAGATTATTCATACAAAACTCATTTTGATCTTTGTGCATCAAAATTAAATGGATGTGATCTACAAGTGTATTTTGCGCCAGGTCAGGATGAGATTGCAGCTATCCCCTTGAGGAGATTCCAAAACCTTCTGGAGAGAGACCAGAGAATAGAGGCCCACAGAGCCAGGCCACGTAAGGAATGGTGGAGTAAGCCAGGTGTGTTTCCATGGAGAAGGGGGTAGTCTTAGTTTAATGGGAAGATGGGCTGGACATACTTTTTATTCTTCTGGAAGCTAGAACTGGAATGAAAAGATCAAAAGTGTTATGAGGTACAGAACTGACACATGAGATTTGGGAAGGTGGAGAAGAAAAAGGAGTGAAGACAGCTAATATTTATCGAGCACCTACTACGTGTCAGAAGTATTATCTTATTCAGTCTTCACAGTAATCTTAAGAGGTAGATAATATTGCTGGTATTTTATAGCTAAGGAGAGTAAGATTCAAAAAAGTTAAGTAACTTGCACAAAGTTGCATAGCTGTTAAGTGGCAGAACCAGGTTTAAATTCACATTTGTTTGGCTCCCCTACATCACACTCTCTAAAAATGGCATGGGCGAGCTTCCTGAGCTAATGTGTTCCTGGGTACCTGGGTGCATTCAGGAAAGGACTAGATGGTTATTTGTTGGGGATGTTCTTCAAGGGATTTGTGCATTGGTATAGAGCTTCAACACATGGTTTCTAAGGGCCTTTCTAACTGCATGTTCTAACAAGGTCCCTCTAAAACATATCACTCTTGCTTGTCTTCAGGACACCTATTGGGGGCATGATTAGAATTTTATTTTTGGCTGAGGCATCATCCTCAGAAAAAGAAACTGAAGATAAATCCCCATAAATGTTCTCTTGGAGGACCAACTCCAGCAGACATTGTTGGTATGGTACTCATATCCCCTCAGCACTCACTATGCCCATACATGCCCATGGAGGTTCTTCTGCAAACACCTACAACTCTCTGTCTCAGGGCTTGCTTTTGGTTCTTGAAGGGCAGGCCGGAAGTGCCCGAAAGTTAACATCTTTGGAAGTAGTCCTCAGCTAATGACAGAGGGGAATTAGAAAATAACTATTCCAGCTTCCATGGCCTTGTTTGGGATAACTCTAAGGCATGTTCCACACAATCTCCCAGAGTTCCTCAGCAGGAATGAGTCCTAGGTCCCCATAGGGGTAACTTGCTGTTACCCCTTCACTCTCTCATTTTATTATTATTTTGTTTATCCCTTCACTCTCTCATTTCCCCTCTTTCCTACTAGTGCTTCCAGGGATCACTTTCCAAATGTACTAGTTGCACTCAAATCCTTGTCTCAGGGTCTGTTTTTGATGAAACCCACACTAAGACACCAACATATACAGGGTTTCTCAACCTCAGCACTATTGACATTCATTTGGGACTGGAGATGTACAAAATGACAAATACACAGGAACCATTTTACTGTTTTTGTAACATCAGTTTGGGCTGCTAGGGACATTTTGACTTTTAAGTATTTGTGTGAAGCGATTTACATTTGTACACATACAGATGTATTTGCTTGTCTGGTGCGGGTGGGACACACAGTGCACAGGACAGTGTCTCCCCTTAAATACTGATTTTTTAAAAACTGATGTAGAGGCCAAAAATGCTGCTCTACACAGTAGATGCCAGTTGTGCCCTCTCCCCAGCTGTGACAACCAAAAATATCTTCAGATATTGCCAAATGTCTTCCAGGGGACAAAATCAGTCCCAGTTGAGAAGTGCTGCTTGCTTGAGGTACCTGTGGGCAGCACAGGGAAGGTAGGATTTGGGAAAGCAAACCTGTTATGGTGGGCCATGGGCAAGCTTCTCAGTGATTTTAGTGGAGGGATGAGGAGGAGACTGTTTGTGTGTGTTTTGGGAAAGGAAAATGAAATTTTTTTTTTTTTTTTTTTTTTTTGAGACGGAGTCTTGCTCTGTCGCCCAGGCTGGAGTGTGGTGGGCAAGATCTCCACTCCACTGCAGTCCACCTCCGGGTTCGCCATTCTCCCGCTCAGCCTCCCGAGTAGCTGGGACTACAGGCGCCACCACCCGGCCCGGCTATGTTTGTATTTTTAGTAGAGACGGGTTTCACCGTGTTAGCCAGATGGTCTCGATCTCCTGGCCTCGTTGATCCACCCGCTCGGCCTCCCAAAGTGCTGGATTACGGGCGTCAAGCCACCACGCTCAGCCACCACGCCCGGCCGAAACAACTCTTCTTACTTCATAACTGCCTGGTGCAAGGTGGTCCCTTGTCTAAAGCATAACAGCTCAGAACTAAACTCAGTACCCCTTACAGTTTCTTTTAGAAAAATGACAAATACACAGAAACCATTTTACTGTTTGTGTAACATCAGTTTTCAGGTGAGTTCAGTTTGGATGACAGGTTCTTAAGCAGCAATTTCACAGCCTGTCAATTTTTTGGTTGCTAGGGATATTTTGACTTTTAAGTACTTGTGTGAAGCTATTTAAAAAATCAGTATGTGGTTCCAATATGGGGAATGCTGTCAAACGGAGTGGAGGGTCAGATAAAAGATGCAAATGCTTTCTTATCTAGAGCTTTGGACTTGATTTGGCTGGTATGTATACAAATGAGACCCCTGATGAGAGTGACAGAGTTTCAGGGATGGTAAAGGAGACTACAGATGTAGGTTCCAAAACCCCTGTATTCCCTGTAAATAGAAGTAGCAAGGAAGAATAAATATAGGTTAATACCTATAAGTTAGTCTTCATCTTATCTATTAGATTCCTGGTTAAAAAAAAAAAGATTCTGATTGGGATTCCTCATTACCACTGAATTCTGATAGCTTCCAAGGTCAAGCAGGGTAGCAAGCTGGTGCTGGACACTGTACACACCCTACCCAAATTCCCTTCTCCCTGTTTGATATGCTCAGCACCCAATTTCAGTGTGCTTTTCTGCTAGTTACTAGCACCTGTGACCTTCTTTGGTGGCTTTCTCTTGGGCTAATGGAGTTGCTTCACTTGTACATACCTCCCATGTACCCTGGGGGTTTTTTATTATCCTGGGGAGGCCCACGACCATCGGGCGAGAATATAAAAGCCCAGTTCCCTTGTCTCATGTTGAAATAAACTCTAGGTGTGATTTGCATTCCAGAGCTCCACCTTGGGATCGTGACTAAGCTGTGACATTTCCTGACATTGAAGCTTTGTTTATTGGCTTCTTGCTCTGTCCTCCTTTCCCCACTTTGTTGTGGTCTCCCTGTGGGAGCACTTTCCTAATAAATCACTTGCACAGGAATCCTCATATCAGGGACTGCTTCTGGGGAATCTGATCAAAGATTTTCAAGGCATCCCAAGGTCTATATTTGAGTGAAAGGGAAGGTGAATTTTACCACTCACATGTAATGTTTCAGAATCTTACCCTATCCTACAAAATAGGCACTCATTTTTTTTTTTTCTATAATGGATGATTATCTTGGTCTGGAGAACTAAGAAAACATACTTCTGCCACCTTTGCACTGCTCCTCCTGCTTCCACAACCATCAGTGCCTCAGGAGGCATTGTTGATGCTTGCTTAGCCAAGGGAAGTAAGAGGAGCTGCCTTTGCTTGTGTTCTAAATGCCTTGATCTTGAACACTCAAAGCTGTGCTTTTGTGCTTGAAAGGGTGTAGCCACCCACAGAGGGTGATTCAGCAAAACAGGTCTGCAGTGAGAAAACTTGGATCAAAAACATATTGGCATCTGCTTCTGATACTTACTGGGGTTTGAGAGGATCTCTACAATTTTATTCCAAAACTGATCGATCATATAGCACCATTTTTTGAGTTCTTTCTACTTGTTTGGCAGCATTTTCTTGTGCATTTTATCATCCAACCTTTGTAGCATACTTGTGAGATATTAACATCTCCATTTTATAATCAAGAAAGCTGAGGCTAATAGAAGTTATATTACCTGCCTAAGTTCACACTCGTAGTGACGAAGCTGGGTTTTGAGCCTGCCTTGGTCTGGTTCTAATGGCGGTGTGCTTAACTACCTCCAGAGTATGGCTCTGATATTGGCTCTTTTTTTTTCTAAAGTAATGAGGGAAAGATTTGTCAACATTTGCACAAGGCAGAAACCTGTCTCATCTGGAAAGGTTTATATAGACATTTTTCTCTTCCAAGAGGAGTAAGTAAATGTATAGGAAATTGAAATATATTAAATGACCCTGACATGCTGCAATACAGATAATATTTTATATGGTGAAGTTTTCTCTAAGCTTAGCATTTCCTTATTATAAGGTCAATATGATGACTAATGGTTTATGTACAAGGTAGAAAACAATCATTTTCTTTGCAGTCATTTGGAGCGTATTGCATCTGGTTTAATTTATCTCTTATTTAGTTACCTGCTAGGGTTGTTCTTGGGTTTGAATTTTTGTTTTTCCTCCTCCTCTATACTGCCAGCCTTTTTTATGCCCTAGAACCAAGGCCAGGAAGACTGTAGAACTATGTATTCATGTTTTATCCAGTTAATTCCCCCCCCAGGATTGAAAATGTGACTATTCCTGAATATTAACAGTTTTGCATACTTAAAATGCAATATGAGAATACTTTTGGACTACAACCATCCATGAAATCAAAAGTGACAATATATCGTGTATTTAGATAAAGGACATGTGTTCATATTTTACCTTAAGCAGTAAAGGAAGACTCCAGGCTTCTTTTTATAATTTTAAGATGTCAGTTTTCAGCAACAGAGAAAATACAAATTGAAAGTTGCTGGGAAAAAATGAATTTTCATTTTTATTTAGTCCGAAGTCCAAAGTTCAAAGCAAAACTCTCTTCTCTAGGGTTCAAATCTTGTTTACCCTGAATAGAATATGCCTTCTTGTTTGTTAGAAAATACACAAAAGTGTTCTAATTGTGAAACAGCACCAGACAAGTGGTATTTAGGAAAATAAAGTACTAAGCATGGACTCACAAAGCCAGAAGAGACCCTGTGAGAACATCCTCCAACAGGAAATGGCCAACTCATTCAACTTATATGGATTATTTTCTATTTTGGTAGGATTTATCAATCTATATTTTTCATCTTTTGCATTCATTCACATGATGTTTCAGTTAATGGAGCAAGGTCCTAAATCCTAAGAAGCCAGCAGTACCTAACAAAACACCTGGTACATATGCCATTCAATAGAACTTTCTAGAAGAAATAATTGGGTCAATGAATAAAAAATATAAAGTGATGAATAGAAAATTTATGATAGGGTTCTTACTGGTATGATTAAGTAATAAAATGGAAACAAATCATGGTCAAGTTCAATGTTTTACAAACTCTATTCATAGTATAGGTTTTCTTTTCCTTCTCAATGGGTAAGGTGACCATGTAACATATACTCCAAACAAGGACCCTTTTGAAAGGGAAAGGGGTGCTGTTAATCATTATACCAAGACAACAGGACCACTCTGGACAAACTGTAACTAATGGTCACTCCCAATGAGGGATTAGGAGCAGGAAAAAAAATATGTGTATGAACCTCTAAATTTAAAAACAAGGGAGTTTTAACTCACAAATGAAGATTTAGAGGGATTTCACTATGAGTACTTTTGATGTTCTTACCTCATCTTAGAATTATGGTAAAAATGAGCCAAATGATGAATAAAGACTTCTTTCTAACAATTAGGAAAGAAAGAGGAATTAAGTTGTTATCAAAAGCTACGGGGAGAACTACAAAACACTGGTAAAATAAATCATAGAAGTCAAACACAAAAAATAGAAAAACATCTGCTCATGGATTGGAAGAATCAATACTATTAAAATGACCATACTGCCCAAAGCAATATACAGATTTAATGTACCCCTATCAAATTACCAGTGTCATTTTCAGAGAATTAGAAAAAGCAATCCTAAAATTTACATAGAACCAAAAAAAGAGCCCAAACAGCCAAAGCAATCAAGCAAAAAGAACAAAGCTATGGGGTATCACATTACCTGACTTCTAATTATACTACAAGGCTATAGTAACCAAAACAGCATGGTACTGGTACAAAAATAGACACATAGATCAGTGAAACAGAATTGAGAACCCAGAAATAAAGCCACATACCTATAATCAACTGATCTTTGCCAAGTAGACAAAAATATACACTAGGGAAAGGACACTATATTCAATAAATGGTGCTGGAAAAATTGGATAGCCATATGTAGAAGAATGAAACTGGACCCATATCTCTCAATATATACAAAAATTAGCTCAAAAGATCGATTAAAGACTTAGATGTAAGACCTGAAACTATAAAATCCTACAAGAAAATCTAGGAAAACGCTTCTGGACGTTGCCCAAGTCAAAGAATTTATGACTAAGACCTCAAAAGCAAATGCAACTAAAACAAAAATAGAGAAATGGATTTTGATTAAACTAAAATGCTTCTGCACAGCAAAAATAATCAATGGAGTAAACAGGCAACCTGCAGAATGAGAGAAATATATTTGCGAACCATACTTCCAACAAAGAACTAATACCCAGAATGTATGTGGAACTCCAAAAATCCAACAAGAAAAAAAACAAATAACCCCATTAAAAGTGGGCAAAGAATATGAACAGACATTTCTCAATAAAAAACATACAAGCAGCCAACAAATATATGAAAATGCTCAACATCACTTATCATCAGAGCAATGCAAATTTAAACCACATTGAGATCCCCTCTCACACCAGTCAGAATGGCTATTACTAAAAAGTCAAAAAAACAAGAGATGTTAGAGAGGATGCAGAGAAAAGGGAACTCTCATACACTGTTGGTGGAAATGTAAATTAGTACATCTATGGAAAGCAGAATGGAGATTTCTGAAAAGCTAAAAATAGAACTACCAAGATCCAGCAATCCTATTACTAGGTGTCTACCCAAAGAAAAATAAATTGTGATATCAAAAAATCACCTGCACTCCTATGTTTATCACAGCATTATTCACAATAGCAAAGTCATGGAATCAACCTAAGTGTCCATCAATGGATGGTTAGAAAAAGAAAATGTGGTGTATCTACACCATGGAATACCACGTAGACATAAAAAGAAATCATGTCTTTCCAAGCAACATGGATAGTCCTAGAGGCAATTATCTTAAGTAACTCAGAAACAGAAAATCAAATACCACATGTTCTCACTTAGAAGTGGAAGCTAAATAATGGATACACATGGACATATAGAGGGAAACGATAGACACTTGGAACTCCAAAGTGGGGAAGGAGGGTGGTGAGGGTTGAAAAATTACCTGTTGGGAACAAAGTTCACTATCCAGGTAGGTGATGGGTATCCTAAAAGCCCAGACTTAACCACTATGCAATATATCCATGTAACAAAAGTACATTTGTAGACCATTAATCTGTTTTAAAAATTATATTTCTTTAAGAAATTTGAATATGTACAATGTTACTAATAAACCAGGGTCCTGGCTGAATGATATCATCAAAATAAATCTTACATGCAAGAAAAAAAAAAGCTAGGCTGAGAGATTCTGCGCCCTG
>NW_016816550.1:152517-159535 GCF_001698545.2 Rhinopithecus bieti | reverse complement strand
GAAGAAGGATGAGAAAATTTATTTCCAAATAATACACAGTATTTGTCAAACCATTAGTTATTATGTTTTTTAATGTCAAGAATGGGGCTGTAGAAGAAAGCTTTATTAAAGTCTCCCAAGTAGGCTAAACTGTTCTTTGGTCATCAAATAATTCTTGGAAAACACTTACTTCCTAATGACTTAAGGTTCTCGGCAAATTTATTTGTGGAAGATGGGAATTTGGTGACATTAAATTTCAAGAGATTAATTTGGAAACAAGTCCCACAGTGATTTCCTCTGTGGATAAACTGTGTGTGTGTGTGTGTGTGTCTCTGTGTGTGTGTGTGTGTGTGTGTACTTGCACAGAGAATTATAATAATTCTTGTATGACCAAGTTCCTTATACCAGCCTTCAAGATTCTTCTTAGTCTACCCTGTATAATTTATTAATACCTTTTAAACTGAATTTTCTATTACTTTCCCATTGTTGAAGTTTTGGGGGTGCCAATTGCTCATCCTTCTTTTCATCCAAGAAGCCAGATTGGAATCAAGATAGCTTTGCTGATGGTAAAGCCAAATTGGAGAATGTGTGAGGGCTTCCTACTGCCACCCCCTGAATTAAACAAACCTCACGGAGACTCAGGGGAATGCTGGCAACCCAAGGGAAGTGGGGAGGGCTTGCCAGGCCCATTGCCTTGTCATTGCAGTGCCCTCATGCCCTGGCTAATAAGCACCAATAGTCACTGGGCTCTGAGAGTTCTTCATATTCACCCTACTACTTCTCATGGATTAGAAGTGTGATAAAGGTCTCCTGCAAATGACTGCAAGATCTCTCTGCCGTAGACAAACTGCTCAGTTTGCTGGTCCCAGGACGTGTAAAGTTCCTTTGGTTCCCCTCACCTGGAATGCTTTTCATAGCCTACTTCATTAAATCAAACCCAGCCTGCTTTTCAGCCTAGTTCCAATCTGCCTTCTGTGAAATTTTCCCTGACCAACTCAACCCAATCATCTGGCATGGATTCACCTTGTTTGTTTGTTTGTTTGTTTGTTTGTTTGTTTTGTTCTCCAAATATTTATTGAGGTCCTACTATATACAAGACAATGTACTTGAAATAATGCTGTTAACAAGACAAAGAAGCCCCTTAACCTAAGGAACATACAGTCTAGTGTTAAAGGCAAATACTAACCAGATAATTCCACAAATAAGCTATCATGGACTATGGTGAATGCTGTGAAAGAAAAGTTATGGGTAGCCATGAAGGAACCCCATCTGGGGGCCTGATATGGTCTCAAGACAATAGGTGAGGTCTCCATGGAAGAGACTTTGAGTTACATTCTAAAGGATGAATAAGAGTTATGTACACAAGGGGTAGGGGTGGAGGAAAGATGGTGAGGAGCTGTCCAAGCAGAAGTAGCAGCATGTGCAAAGACCCCCAGGTAGGAGAGGGCACAGTGCATCTGAGGACCTGACAGAAGACCAGAGTGGCTGACAGCAGAGAGCAAACAGGAGAGGGGCCCGAGATGAGGTGGGAGAAGGTGTAGGTGAGGACTTTGGCCTTTATCCTAAGAGAAGTAGTGAGCTATTGGAGGTTTCTGAGCAGCGGACTGATATGATAAGATTTGTACTTTATATCACTCAGAGTGCTCTGTGGAGAATGAACTAGAGAGGGCCGGAGAGGAAGTGGAAAGACTAACATGGAAGATAAAGGTATAGGGAGAGGAATAGAGAGAAAATAAGATAATGGGAGCATGTAACCCTATGTTGGTTGAGAGGTAGTACAGTAGAGCATAAAAACAGTGGCTCTGAAACCAAACTGCCCAGCTTTGTGCCCTGGCTTTGCCACGTACTATCTGACCTTAAGCAGATTACCTAAGTGTTCTCAGTTTCCTGATCTCCAAAACAGGGATAATACCTACTTCTTAGGTTATGTGAGGGTTAAATGATGAATATATATTTAAAAACTTAGAACAGTGCCCAGCACACAGTAACTTCTTATTAAATGTTGTGGCTACTCTGTTAAACACAAATTATGCCTAGAACCACAGAATGGTTTTACTCACTAATCAAAACAAAAACAAAACATTCTTCTGCTTGATGATGGGCATTCAAACTGTTTTAGTTATTTATTTGTTAACTTATTAATTTCTTAGAGATGAAGTCTCACTATGTTTCCCAGGCTACATGCAAACTCCTGGGCTCAAGCGATCCTCCTGTCTCAGTCTCCCAAGCAGCTGGGACTACAGGAATGTGCACCATACCTATGCTCAAACTTTTTTAATAACAGTGATATTGCAGGACAGTCCACAAAATGCACAAGAATGGCCTTGAAGGAAATACAGATCTCAGAAGGGTATTTTTAACAGAAATGCCCTTGAAGGAAGCACATGTCATTCCTGGGAAATTTATGGTTGGCTTCACCACCAGCCTGCTTTATTCATTGTGGCTCTCCCTCTTTGCCCTTCTTAAGCCATTGCTCTGCCTGGTTTTAAGCACGGACTCAGTCAACACTGGGTTCTGAATTTTTTCTTGGGGACAAGGAAGTCCATGCATCAACCATAGGCTTCATTCCAGGACTGGCCCCCTGATATTTCATGTCTTGTAGTTTGTCAGGTCACTAAGAGGTAAGAATAATGCCTATAAGCCAAGAACCCAGCCTGATGTTCTGGAATTAGGTCACAATGAGGGATACTTGGACTACTATGTGCCAAACACCTGTTCTAAGCCATTCTCAACATTCCTGACTATAGATGCAACCTCCTAGTGATTCTGATTTTACATCTATGGGACTGTGTGATCACGAGCGAAAAAGCTCTTCTGTATCTGAAGACCAGGGTAGCCTATAAATCTAGAACTAGCTCAGGACAAAGGAGAGATCTCACCAGCCCAAAGAAAGCAACAGAAGGTCAAATAGCTGGGAAAACCTGGGCAGGGGAGGACCTCTCCAGAAAAAGTAGGCTGCTGGACCACACGGCCACAGAGACACAATAAGAAAACAGACAAGCGCCCTACTCAAGATCACAAGGACAAGTTTTTCACTGAGAACTGGGGTAGGAGTAGGAAAATTGGCAATAGGCCAGTTGTCCCTAGAATAAATCAGGTAAATTATGCTCCAGAGAAGGCAGAGCTGGTGGTGCTGTTCTTCAGGGCAGTACAGCCTCTTTCTGTCACACCTTACTCGGCCAGGGCCAAGTTTGTAGACTACAGCTGCTGGGTCTCCTGGCAGATGTTCTGCTCCACTGTGCCACACTCAGCTACGAACACCTGAACTTTTTTTTTTTCTTTTAACCAGACCTTTCCTTTTTGATCTATTGTCTTTCAAATTTTCTGGCAGGATTAGTGTGTCGATCTCTTCCAAGATCTTCATAAACTGTTTGGTTGTGGCTTTTCCTCTCCTATCAAGTTTGCAGAGAGCTTCAGTTTGCAAATCCTTGGCCAGAAAACCTTGCTGGAGTCCAGTAAGCTGTTTATTCAACTCTTACAGTTCATCAACTTTCTTCTCCAACTCTTTCAATTTCTTCAGTTCAACCTCTTCCTCTGGACTGCTCTTTTTCCCAATTAACATGACTTGGCAACCATTTTGTATTCCACATGCTGACAAAGGTATCTCCATTTCCTTCAGAGATGTTCCCTTAATTATGAGTTTCTGAAAGGAGAGTGGAACCCCTGTGACCTCTCCAACAACCTAGGTCAGGTCTTGGGCAATTGGTTCACCGCTGGACCTGCTGCAGGGTAACGTGAAGGTCATGCTTCTCATTGCTGTGAGTGACGGTCATGCTGAGCTCGGCTGCCACTATTTCCTCCTTGGTCACCTTCTCGCTCCAGGCTGAGCAGGGGTGGATTTTTTTCTTCACCTGCAGTGAGCTTGGCCAGGGTTCCAGGGTCTCCAACTGGTGAGGCTCCTGGCCTAGCCAGGAGCCCAGCCACTTCCAGTCTGGATTCATCTTCTTCTCTTAGTTCTTTTATGACTCCCACTAGACTGTAGGCAAATGGAAGCTGGAAGGCAGGTAGTACAGTGGTTGAGCAATGGGCTCTGGGCCAGACTACCTGTGGTTAAATCCTGCCTCCATTCTAACTCACCTTGGCTCAGTCCCTTCACCTTTCTCAGCCCCAGCTTATTCATCTGAAAAACCAGACATATATGCTCATAATCATAACGCTACCCAACTCATAGATCGTAGTGATGATTAAATGAGATAAACCATGAAAAGCCCTTAAGCTATGGCCCAGCACATGCTAAATGCACAATAGATGTTAGCTACTTTTATCAATTGTGTCCGAGCTATGCTAGTAACATCTCAAGCTTGCTTCTCAGTTTCAGTAAAACAGATAACTTTAGATTCTAGAATCTCCTTTAATGAGCATTCCTCCCTCTAAATCGTTCCTATAGGAATAGGAAGTAAAGTGTAGGAATTTGCTCATTTTTCGATGTGATGTTCAGTGAGTAGGAGTGGAGAAAAAAAAATGAAGGAGGACCACTCTCTCCTCAACCAAATAAGTAGAGCCATCTTATTTAGGCCCTGAGATTGTTTTAATCACCATACTGCTAAAAAGCAGCCATGGCAGCATTTTAACCTCTTTCTCAGGAAGGACAAGCTGCACAAAGGGGTCGTTTTAGAAGTAAAACTAATTAACTACCGGCTGCTAGTCTGCATAGTTTCCAATTCTTAGAAGTCTTCTCCACCCACTCTTCGCCCACACATCCTCCTCCTTCCACTTTGTGGTAGCCTTGGATATACCAGTGAGGAAGCAGGGACAGAAATGGCACAATCAGAACTCTTGGTATCACTGAGACCTTGACCTCTTTTGCACTAGGGCCTGTTTAAAGCTCTTGCTCTTCAGGTACCATTTACAGGACTCTTCCTCTCTGGAAAGAAGAACAGTCTTACAGGTTGAGTTATAAGTGCTACTTATTTAGAAAAGGGAAATATCTTTATTACACTCATGTTGTGTTATTTATCTCTGTAAGCCGTTTAGCCACCCTGATGAATAATTTACTCATTGCAATAATAAAAAAACAGGTACTAATCCCTGGGGGATTGGGGTGGAGAAGGACACACATTGGAATGAGTTTTGAATTAATAAGCTTTCTGCTTAGTGTAAACTCCCCAAGAAGCAAACATTCTCCTCAGGATTTTAGCAATTCTGATGGCTAAATTAGAGATCATAGGAGAAAGCAGAGAAAAGTCTGGATTTCACCAGAAAACCTCAAAAGCTTCCCAATTGTGCACAGTGTCAGGTCAAAGTGAGGGAGACGTGGGTAGAGGCAGCTATTCTGAGATTTTAAATCAACCACTTATTACTGCTAAAAATGTGTACCCTGAATATCATAATGAGAAATATCACATACATCCAAATTGAGGGGCATTCTACAAAATAACTGGCCTGGAATTCTCAAAGTGTTAGGGTCGAGAAAGAAAGACTGTGGAATTACCCTAGGTTAACAAAGACTTAAAAAAAAAAAAATAAAAAAAAAAAAAAAAAAAAAAAAAAAAGAATGACATCTAAATGCATGAACCTGAATTGGAGCAGGACATGGAAACAAAATACTATAAAGGACATTGAGACAATTGATAAAATTTGAAAATGGACTATGGAGTGGATAGTATTGTATCAGTGATAAACTTCCTGGCTTGAATAACTGCATGGTGGTTAGATAGTGGAATTTTCTTGCTTTTTGAAAACACACACTATGAAAAAGACACTTGCACATGCATGTTTATAGCAGCACAATTTGCAATTGCAAAAATATGGAACCAGTCCAAATGCCCATCAATCAACGAATGGATAAAGAAATTATGTGTGTGTATGTGTGTGTGTGTGTGTATATATACACACATATATGTATATACATACATACTACTCAGCCCTAGAAAGGAGCAAATTAATAGCATTTGCAGCAACGTGGATGGAGCTGGAGACTATTATTCTAAGTGAAGTAACTCAGGAATGGAAAACCAAGCATTGTATGTTCTCACTCATAAATGGGAGTTACGCTATGAGGATGCAAAGGCATAAGAATGATAGAATGGACTTTGGGGACTCAGGGGAAAGGGTGGGAGGGGTGAGAGATAAAAGACTGCAAATCGGGTTCAGTGTATACTACTTGGGTGATAGGTGCACCAAAATCTCCCAAATTACTACTAAAGAACTTCCTTATGTAACCAAATACCATCTGTTCCCTAAAACTATGGAAATAAAAAAAATTTTTTTAAAGAAAACATGAACTAAAGTATTTAGTATGGCTAGGCACAATATCTCTAACTTGCTTGCAAATGGTTAGGAAAGCAATTGGTAAATCTGGATGAAAGGTAAACCGGAGTTCCTGTACTATTATTGCAACTTTTCTGTAAGTTTGAAATTATATTCAAATAAAAACCTGTCCCCCAAAAAATCAATCTCAGATAATTTAAATCAGACTATTTCTTGGGACCCAGTTGCTCGTGGCTATACTTTCTCTGTGTCTGGCAACATTTCTGTCACTTCCTTTTGCCAGGGGTGGAAACTCTGACAGAGAGTTAGGTTTGTTTTATGTCAGTGATTATTTGTCTCCTCTGATGGACTGTAAGCTCTTCTAGTAACAAGAATTTGTTTTATTCATCTTCATAACTCCTGCATCTACCATGGTACCTAACTTATACTAAGTGCTCTAAAACAATTTGTTGAATAAATAGTGGAATGGCTTTTAAGTGACCATTTGGACTTAGATTTCCAGTCGCAGGGCTTCATAAACGATTTAACCAACAGATAATTCCATATTCTGTTTTTATTCCAAAATATAAATTATATACTTTCAGATTTGTTATCTCTTATCCCCCAAAAGTATGTCAACATTTTTTTTAGAAGAGAGAATAGCCAAAACAAGGAGGCAGAGAAAAGGAAATCCTATTATTTTATTGCTACACAAGTGATATTGCTGCTGGATTAAGTATTTTAATTTTTCAGGGCTTATAGTTTATCTTCAAAGGAGGATCTGTGTTTCCTGCTTTTCAGTTGAAAAAATCTATTTCTTTTAGCCATTATATACATTTGGGACTATGTA
>NW_016816550.1:145516-150252 GCF_001698545.2 Rhinopithecus bieti | reverse complement strand
TTATTCTAAGTGAAGTAACTCAGGAATGGAAAACCAAGCATTGTATGTTCTCACTCATAAATGGGAGTTACGCTATGAGGATGCAAAGGCATAAGAATGATAGAATGGACTTTGGGGACTCAGGGGAAAGGGTGGGAGGGGGTGAGAGATAAAAGACTGCAAATCGGGTTCAGTGTATACTACTTGGGTGATAGGTGCACCAAAATCTCCCAAATTACTACTAAAGAACTTCCTTATGTAACCAAATACCATCTGTTCCCTAAAAACTATGGAAATAAAAAAAATTTTTTTAAAGAAAACATGAACTAAAGTATTTAGTATGGCTAGGCACAATATCTCTAACTTGCTTGCAAATGGTTAGGAAAGCAATTGGTAAATCTGGATGAAAGGTAAACCGGAGTTCCTGTACTATTATTGCAACTTTTCTGTAAGTTTGAAATTATATTCAAATAAAAACCTGTCCCCCAAAAAATCAATCTCAGATAATTTAAATCAGACTATTTCTTGGGACCCAGTTGCTCGTGGCTATACTTTCTCTGTGTCTGGCAACATTTCTGTCACTTCCTTTTGCCAGGGGTGGAAACTCTGACAGAGAGTTAGGTTTGTTTTATGTCAGTGATTATTTGTCTCCTCTGATGGACTGTAAGCTCTTCTAGTAACAAGAATTTGTTTTATTCATCTTCATAACTCCTGCATCTACCATGGTACCTAACTTATACTAAGTGCTCTAAAACAATTTGTTGAATAAATAGTGGAATGGCTTTTAAGTGACCATTTGGACTTAGATTTCCAGTCGCAGGGCTTCATAAACGATTTAACCAACAGATAATTCCATATTCTGTTTTATTCCAAAATATAAATTATATACTTTCAGATTTGTTATCTCTTATCCCCAAAAGTATGTCAACATTTTTTTTAGAAGAGAGAATAGCCAAAACAAGGAGGCAGAGAAAAGGAAATCCTATTATTTTATTGCTACACAAGTGATATTGCTGCTGGATTAAGTATTTTAATTTTCAGGGCTTATAGTTTATCTTCAAAGGAGGATCTGTGTTTCCTGCTTTTCAGTTGAAAAAATCTATTTCTTTTAGCCATTATATACATTTGGGACTATGTAGAGCTTCAGGATTTAAGATTCTTCTCAACGTGAAAGGTCACAGAGCATGATGGAAGATCGAGTTTGCTTTTCGGTTTTAGTCTCTTCTTCTATTCAGCTCCCATTTCACACTTGTGAATGCTATCAGTACCTGTACATATAATCTTCTTCTTTTGGGCCCTTCTCTCATCACCTCACAAAAGCATCTAATGATGTTCAGAACTTCTCTGATGTTCACAGTTACACCTCAGTATTATTACAAGCTGACCAAATGCTCACAGCCAGGCCATTTTTTTTTTCCTGTAGGACATAAACAATCTCACAGAATACCAAACACAGATAAAGATACCCTGAGACCATCAGAAAATGAAACAAAACAAGGTCACTTCATAATTTTGTCTAAGCCCAAACAAAATCCAAGCCACTATGCCTTTCACAACAGACCCAATCATAGGATTGCCCCCACTTCTGATAGCATCTGATCGAGAGCAAATCCCTGCTTCTTTGTTCCCCTCCCCATCATTCATCCAAAGCTCCAATTGTATCATAGTTTCTTTCTAACACACTCTTACTGAGACTCTGTAAGGTCCACGATGATGTGTGTTTCTTCACTGCAATGAGTAAAACCCCATGTTGTTGAATTATAGCCACGTTCCTGGTCATACTTGGCTGAAGAGCATTGACACACTATTCTGGGGAATATTCTTCCTGACCACACATTCAATCTATAAATATTTGAGGGGTATTTTAGAGTATCCAAAGAGAGTATGTCCAACTCCTTGTTTCATTTAATCAGAAAGTATCTATTGGTAACATTCATTAATTCATTCCAAAAGTATTTATTGAGCATTGACTCCATGGCAGGCACTGAACTGGGTGCTTTGGATAAAGACACATTACTTTCTCAATGAGCTCACATTCTGATAGGCAGGACTTCAGTACAGTATGATAAATTGTATAGTAGAAGTAAGAACCAGGTAGTGGTTTGCAAAAGAGGGCATGATTACTTGGGGAAAACTTGGAATACTTTAAGAAAAAAGAGCTGCTTAGCTGATCCTGACAGATTATCAGTGTTTACCCATTGGACAAGGGAGGAAGGGGTATTTTATGCAGAGAGAAGGCACTTGAGGAATGGTTGGGATGCCTGGGATGAGAAAGTGGACTGTAAAGAAAAGTCTGGAGAGGAAGGCAGGGCCCCCCGATCATGAAGGGCTTAATGGATTTAATCTTGCAGTGGCAAGGAGCTCACCAGAATTTATGGGGGGAATCAACACAAATATAAGTTGTAGCCCCTGCACTCAAAGAGTTTTCATTGTTGTTGGTGAGATAAAACTCACACATAAAAAACAGCTAGAAAGCAACATAAGCAATATAAAATTGTAGCTCTCCTATCCTCTTGCTCTACCTAGAAATTTCCTGTAAAGAACTCCCATATCCATACAGTTATTTGCCAGAGGGCACTCTCTGACCATGGGAGCATGCTTGGTTTGCCAGTAGGGTAGGCCAGAAGTGTCAAGTGTTAACTTCCACCCCATCCCTAATAGCGACCCTAAACCAATTAGGGATGGAAATGAGTGGATACATATCTGAGCATCCTCAGCAATCAGCAGGACATTTCTGAGGCATATTTTACCCAATATCTCAGAAGGTGGCCAGTGACATTGAGCCCCAGTTGTCCACAGTAGTAACCCTTTCATTTACATCCAGAATATTGATTTTCCTTCTTTTCTTTTGCCATGCTTCCTAAGATTATACCCCCTCCTCCAATAAACTAATTGCAGTCAAATCCTTGCTCAAGGCCCACTTTTTCCAAACCTCATACAAAGACAAGGGTCAAGTATTAAATTATGTGTTACAGTCTCTATCAGCTCTAAGAACTTCTGGAATAACCCACTTTTTTCTTCCAACCAGCATGCCTCACCCTTCTGCCCCCACCACCTTTGCTCTATATGTTTCTCATTACCTTGCCCCTAGGTAGGTACCAGACTATCCTCAGGGTGTTGATGACCCCAGAGGATACTCAGCCTGTAAAGCCCCTACTCCCATGAAAAGCTACTGCTTTTCTTCTAGTCTCATCTAGGTGAGTGAGTTGGCTGCCTCGCAACTTTCAAAAAACTCGTCACATTTTAGGGGCACTGAGACCAATGCCAGTCATTTCAGCTTCCTAAACATTCATAAATACAACAGCTGGGGCTTGGTAAACACATTTTTCCAGCTAGGGGTCACATGGAGTTCTGTGAGTAATGATAGCCTTAGTGCTGGGCTTCGCCATAAATTTATTCATCTAAGTATCCAGGGCATGTACCTACTCAGACTTGAGAAGAACATTTGAGCCTATTTCTCTGAAGCAAATATTAATGAGCCGGATATGTATTCTTGAGTCAGCTCATATTCCAATTATTATTAGCTGCTTACATCACTAAACTTGTATTTAGCATGACACCTGTTGCAAACAGGATCATGTTTCTTTATGTCAGTAATAACAATTTAAATCTCTAGGATCAGTCACAATTTGACATTTAATTTATTTCTATTACAACATGGACTGGAAAAAATCTTTTTGGCATTGTGGGATAGAGTAAGAAGCAAAACCAAAAACAGAAATTGGAATGTGATACCTTTTTAATAATTGGCCAAAGCTAGTAAGAACTTTGAGAGTATATATTAAAACATGAAATTTAATAAGTTAGCAGGTTATGAAACCAACATTTAAAAATCAGTGAGGATGGTGGTTAAATGGGTATATATTTTTACTTAAACTCATTGAACTGTGTACTTAAAATCTGTGCATGTTGTTGCATGTAGATTAGACCTTAATAAAGCTGATTAAAACTCACGTATACAAACAAGGAAGTTAGAAAATATAATGGAAGAGAAGACGTCATTTTAATGGCAAAGGATAAACCAAATAAGTAAAATACGATACCTAGGTGAAAACTTACTTTAAAAGTTTCAGAACCTACATGAGGAAAACTAAAACACATTTCTGAAATACATGAAAAAGCCCATGAACAAATCAAAAGACATACCATGTTCTAGGTCAGGAAGATTCATTATCATGAAGGTGTCAATTCTTATAAATTTGCATACTGACTGAATATTTAACAATATTAAAGAATTATTAATTTTATGTGATAAAGGTATTACAATTATATTTTAAAATGTTTACTCTTTTAGAGATAGATCTTCAAGTATTTATGAATAAAATAGTATAGTTATCTGGGGTTTGCTTCAAAAGAATCCAGTGGTGGGGAGAGGGGGGAAGTAGATGGGAATGTAGGTGAATCAAGATGGTCATGCGTTTATAACTGTTGAAACTAAGTGATAGTACAAAAGAGTTTATTATTCTGCTCTCCTTAGTTCTCCATATGATTTAATTTTTTATATTAAAATTTAAATAAAGTATAATCTGTTTTAAATAAAGTATATTTAGAGACATAATTAAGAATTTTCTGTTTCTCTCCTTGTTGACCAAACAAACAAAACCTCAAATATAAATCAGTATCTTCCAAAGCCAAAACAAAAGAAAGAAAGAGGGTGGAAGAAAGAGAGGAAGGAAGGAAGGAAGAAACAAAGGAAGGAAGAAAAAATGTGTTGTCAAATATGGTTACAAAATATTGCAGACTTTTTTTTTTTTACT
>NW_016816550.1:122352-145455 GCF_001698545.2 Rhinopithecus bieti | reverse complement strand
TATCTTCCAAAGCCAAAACAAAAAGAAAGAAAGAGGGTGGAAGAAAGAGAGGAAGGAAGGAAGGAAGAAACAAAGGAAGGAAGAAAAAATGTGTTGTCAAATAAGGTTACAAAATATTGCAGACTTTTTTTTTTTACTATCATAGATTCACAGTACATATTAGCCAGTAGTTCTTTCTAAAATTTATTAATTTTAATTTTTTTGTGTGTGACAGTCTCGCTCTATTACTCAACTCGAGTGCAGTTGGCACAATGTCGGCTCACTGCAATGTCTGCCTCCCAGGCTCAAGCCATCCTTCCACCTCAGCCTCCCAAGTAGCTGGGACTACAGGCATGTGCCACCACACCCAGCTAATTTTTGTATTTTTTGTAGAGACAAAGTTTCACCATGTTGCCCAGGCTGATCTTGAACTCCTGGGCTCAAGCCATCCACTCATGTTGGCCTCTCAAAGTGCTAGGATTATAGACATGAGCCACCATGCCTGGCCAATTTTTGACAAAAATTGTATATATTTTTTCACGTACAAATGTTGTTTTGAAATATGTATGCACTGTAGAATAGTTAAATTGAGCTGATTAACATATTCATTACCTCACATGGTTTTTTAATGGTGAGAACATAAAATCTACCCTCAGCAATCTTCAAGAATACAATACATTAATAACTACAGTCACCATGTTTTACAATAAATGTCATGAATTTATGCCTCCTATCTAACTGAAATGCTGTCTCCTTTGACCAACTTCTCCCCAGTCTTTCCCCTACCCTCTCCCCAGCCCCTGGTAACCACTGTTCTATTCTCTACTTCTATGAGTTCGCTTTTTTAGCTTTCAAGTATGAATGAGAACATGTGATATTTGCCTTTCTGTGCCTGGCTTATTTCACTTAACATAATGTCCTCCAGGTTCATCCCAGTTGTTGCAAATGGCAGGATTTAATTCTTTTCCATTATGTATATATACCACATTGTCTTTATTCATCTATCTGTTGACACTTAGGTTGACTCCATACCTTGGCTATTGTGAATAATGTTGCAATGAACATGGGAGTGCAGCTATCTTATTGACATACTGATTTCATATCCTTGGGATATATATCAAGTAGTGGGATTTCTGGATCATATGGTAGTTCTATTTTTGGTTTTTTGTTTTTGTTGTTGTTGTTTTTGAGACAGAGTCTCGCTCTACCACCAGGCTGGAGCGCAGTGGCACGATCTCGGTTTACTGCAACCTCTGCCTCCTGGGTTCAAGCAATTATCCTGCTTCAGCCTCCTGAGTAGCTGGGCCTACAGGCGCACGCCACCATGCCCAGCTAATTTTTGTACTTTTTTAGTAGAGACGTGGTTTCACCATGTTGGCCAGGATGGTCTCGATCTCTTGACCTCGTGATCTGCCTGCCTCAGCCTCCCAAAGTGCTGGAATTACAGACATGAGCCACTGCACTTGGCCTTATTTTTGTTTTTTGAGGAGCCTCCATACTGTTTTCCACAATGGCTGTACTAATTTATATTCCCACCTACAGTGTGTAAGTGTACCCCTTATCCCACATCTTCTCCAACACTTATATTTAATCTTTTGGATAATAGCCATTCTAACAGATGTGAGGTGATAGTTCATTGTGGTTTTAATTTGCATTTCCCTAATGATTAGTGACATTAAGTATTTTTTTCATATACCAGTTAGCCATTTGTATGTCTTTTTTGGGGGGAAATGTCTATTCAAGCCCTTTGTTTATTTTTTTAATCAGTTTATTTGTTTTCTTGCTATTGAGTTGTTTGAGTGTGTTATATATTTTTGATATTAACTTCTTATTAGATGTATGGTTTACAAATATATTCTCCCATTCTGTAGATTGTTTCTTCACTCAGTTGATTGTTTCCTTTGCTGTGTAGTTTTTTGTGTGATATTATTTCATTTGTCTATTTTTGCTTTTGGGGTGATATAAAAAAAATCATTGCCTAGACCAATGTTATGGAGGTTTTCCTCTGTTTTTCTTCTAGTAGTTTACAATTTCAGATATGTTTAAGTCTTTAATCCATTTTGAGTTTATTTTTGTGTATGGAGTGAGATAAGGGTCTGATTTCATTCTTCTGCACGTGGAGATCCAGTGGTTCCAACATCACTTATTGAAGAGACTGTTCTTTTCCCATTGTGTGTCTTGGCACCATTGTCTAAAATCAGTTTAACCAAGAAAGTGACATATGTGTGCACTGAAAACTATAAAACATTGCTGAATGAAATTGAAGAAGACACAAATAAATTGAAAGATATCCTGTGTTCATGGATTGGAAGAACTAATATTGTTAAAATGTCCATACTATCCAAAGCAATCTACAGATTGAATGCAATCTCTATCAAAATTTCAATGACTTTTTTTTTTCACAGAAATAGAAGAAAACAACCCCTAATTCATGTTGAACCACAAGGACCCCAAATATTCAAAGCAACTCTAAGCAAAAAGAACAAACTGGAGCATCACATTACCTAACTTCAAAATATGTTATAAAGCTGTAGTAACTAAAACAGTGTGGTATTGCCATAAAAAACAGACACACACACCAGTGGAACAGAATAGAGAGCTCAGGAATATAGCTAGTGATTCTTAATCAGGGTGAACATCAGAAATATCCAGAGAGTGATTATTTTTTGTTTCCTAAATCTTGGTGGCGCCCAGTCAATTCTAGCTTTTAAAAGTTCCCCAGGTGATTCTAATGTACATCTTTGAATGAGAGTCACTGATTGCAAGCATATCAAATGCCTAGAAAATTTCTGCAGTCAAGAAACTTGTTTGACATTGCTTACCTCGATATTTCCTAAACTTATGTGACCAAGGAAACTTTTTATCATCTAACAACTATTAAGAGCTCCCCAAAGCTGTGTTCTGTAACAGGTAGCAAAATGCAAATTTGAGCTTCCTTGAATGCTGTCTAAAAAGTAGGAGTTTAGGTTAGATTACCTCCAAGGTGTCTTCTAGCTGTAAAATTTGCAAATTGTAGGGTCCAGATCTTTAGAGTTTAAAAAGTGACTACTAACATATTTAATTTGTGCCTTTGAATTCAGCCAAATGATTTCTTCAATTAATAATGTACCAGCAAATTTAAATATGCCCTTAGTCCATACTTTTGACAGCTTTCTGTCCTCCAAACTCACTCTCCTGTCTCCTTCCCCCACCTTTCAGCTCGAATATAACATCTGAATAAAATCAGTAAAACCTTCTAACGTATTTTTTCACTTTTTAGTGGGAGGAATAGAATTTATGGTACTACCTTCAAAAATAAATTCTGCCAATAGGATAATTACAGCTTTCAAAGATAAAAGTTTAAGAAGATATCTTTTATTGACTCTTCCAATTAAAAGCAAATGTCAATGGGAGCTGAGCCCTTTGGGAGTTAATGGTTGTTGCTAGGGTGACCAACCATTCTGGTTTATCTTGGATCGAGCTATTTCCAGGAACACAGGACTTTCAGTGCTAAAATGAGGACAGTTTCCAACAAATTAGGACAGTTGGTTGCCCAAGATGTTGCCAACCACTGTTTGAAAAAGATGGGGAAGGTGTGCAGGTTTCTCTGTGGGTCAAGGGACATTATGCATTTGCCTTTGTCTTCTAGCTTTTTTCTACTCCTACCATCATAGTGGCAGACTGTCGCTCAATGTCATCCATCTCATTATTACCTTTTCTTGCCTACTCAAAGGATGCTTTCAGGCAGCTGGGGTAGTTGGAGGGCTGCATCTTTTTCTATTTTACATCTGTCTTCTCTGACTTCTGATCTATAATCCCATGGCAACGAAAGGAATAAAGAGTTGGAAAAACATCTTTGGTTGATTTCCATTTACATGACAATGTGCTGTATGTGGGTGAGTATGCAGGGGCAGAGAGAGGCACACGTTGGGAAACATGCAGTTGACTGGGAGGTGCTGAACACAGTTTTGCTGACGGTTGAGCAACAAGCCAGCTGGTGCCCAATTTGTACTGTCCTTTATCGATTGATTAATTGATTGAAACAAGCACAAAACCAAAGGCTTATTTTGGATGTGTTAAAATAATATCTTTGCTCAACCTCGCTGATAATTTATTTGTTGTTTACTTGGTTCTAAGGTTATCAAGTACCTATCACACTGGAAAGTTAATGCTTTTCAAGCAGTTTATTCATCACCATCCTAGCTAAGTTTATTGGACCATAAAACCACCAGAGGTGATAGATTATTAGTTAGCATCTATTGGTAAGTCACTGAGCTGGAGGTTTCAAGTGTTACACTGAATAACAAGGTTGACTCTCTGTTTTCCAAGCAGCAGGCTTTTTAAAAATGCCACACTCTGGCTGGACGTGGTGGCTCATGCCTGTAATCCCAGCACTTTGGGAGGGAGAGACAGGTGGATAGCTTAAGGCCAGGAGTTTGAGACCAGCCTGGGCAACATGGTGAAACCCATCTCTACTAAAAATACAAAAATTAGCTGGTGTGACATGCTTGTAGTCCCAGCTACACGGGAAGCTGAGGCATGAGAATAGCTTAAACCCCAGAGGGGTGGTTGCAACCTAGGTGACAGAGTGAGACCCTGTCTCATTCATATATATATATATATGTGTGTGTGTGTGTGTGTGTGTGTATGTGTGTGTATATATGTATATATATGTGTATATGTGTGTGTGATATTTTATATATATGAAATTATATATATATAATTTATTATCTCTTAGTTTTTGTGGATCAGAAATACAGGCACAGCTTATCTGAGCCCCCTGGCACAGAGTCTCTCATGTGCTACAATCAGGATGTTGACTATGGCTGCAGCCTCATCTCAAGGCTCCAGCAGGGAAGGACTCACTTCCAAGCTCACTCATGTGGTTGCTGGCAGGTTTCAGGGCCTCAGTTCCTCATTAGCTCTTGAGTGGAAGTCACTCTCAATTCCCTATCACATGGGCCTGTCCAACAGAGCAACTTGATTAACCAAAGGCAGCAAAATGCTCTGCTAGCAAGATAGAAGCCAGTCTTGTATAACTAATCTTGGAAGTGAAATCACTTTAGCCACATTCTATTTGTCAGGGGCAAATTACTAGGTCCAGCTCACACCCAAGGGGAGAGAATTGTACATGGATGTGAATACCAGGAGACAGGGCTCATGCGGGGCCATATTAGAAGTCTCCTTTCCATGAAGTAGTTTCAGAAGGAGTATAGAAAATTGCTTGACTGAGCTGCCTCTGAAGCCTTGTTTGGACTCTTGGCATTGCCACATACTAGCTACACAGCTTTGAAAAAAGTTACTTAATCTCTTCAAACGCCAGTTCACTCATCTATTAATCAGAATAATAATTAGCTCTCCAGATGGTTGAGAGGATTAAATTAAGGGAAATTGCATATGTGGACATTTAGCATGGTGCCTGACACATGGCAGGTACTCAAAAACATGACTTGTCCTAGCCACGGTTCCCCAGCAGCAGACCCTGAGAGATAGAAAGATGGATTCCTATCTCATCTTCCTATGAAGATGAGATGAGCAGAGGAGAGGAAGAAAGGGAGAAAATTTGGCAGCCATTCTGCAAGAGGTAACTTCAGCCTGATCCTGCCAGGAAATTCTGCAGTGTGAGACCTCCAAGTTGTATCATCCCGAGGTCAGACAGTTGTGCTTTCAGAGTCCCACATTCTATAGCCATTGGTTAACAGTCACCCCCAGGTAGAGGTGAGGGATGAAAACTCTCCACTAATCCTCTGACCTGTGGGCAAAATAGCTCCAATAACCTGAGGGCAGCTTTCAAGGAAGAGCCCACTGAAACGTGGCAATTCAAAGAACACTGAAATCAGTGGAGGAAGGACACATATAGTAAAATGGCAAAGAAATCTGAAGGAACCTATCTGGAGCACTGACACTGTCCAGTGTATTACTCAATAAAACATACGGTAGTGGTAGTGAGAATGGAGTAAGGGGGCAGATGTAAATGTTGCAAAGACAGAGAGCTTACAAATTTGGCAATTGATTAGATACTGGGAAGAGCAAAGGATAGGCTTTGAACTTTTGGGAAAAGGAAGTAATTTGTGAGAGGACATAATGAATTTACCTTTGGACCTGTTGAGTTTGATATGCTGTTGGATTATTCAGGGAGTAATGTCCATCAGGAAGTTGTGAACATATGAATAGAGCTTGAAGAAATAACTAAATTAAGAGAAATAGGTTTTGTAGATAAAACAATGGACTCTGATGAATTCATCAAGGTTCAAGAGAAAGAAAAAATAAGAACCAAGGACAGAGTCTTGGAGCGCCTTTAGAAGCAAGAGGAGAAAGAAAATCAGTGCAAGAGTCAGAGAAGGAGTATCCAGAATTAGGAGAACAAAGAGGCTTCGGTGTCATAAAAGTCAGGAGAAGAGAGGCTTGAGAACATCAAAAGAGGGAGAGAGGTGGAGAGGAATAGAAAGAAGGATATAGCAATTGGATTTACAATTAGTAGGTTATCTGTGACACTGGTGAGTGGTTTCAGAAAGGTGGCAGAAATGAAATCCACATTTCAAGGGGAAAAATGGTGAGAAGATTATGAGAATTCTTTCAAGAAGTTTGAGCGCAGTGAGTTTGGCAGCTCGTGGGAGGCAGGATATAATTATTTTAATATAGGATAGACGTAAAATATAAGTGAGGGGAAGGGCCAGTAAAGCAGGTGTAATTGAAAATATAAATTGATGGAACCAGATCTAAAGTGTCACCAGAAGACAGTGAGGTCAAGAGAATATTCCTATTCTTCCTTTCATTTTGGGCTCCAGTAGAGTAAGTAAACCCATTCATGACAGCTTCCTGTAGTTGATGTTATTATCAGCGCCCCCCCACCCCGATTCCCTTTAAGCTTAGAATCTGTCAAATCGTGAGTCAAATAGTGTCTCTAGTAAAAAGTGCTTAATTTCTGATGAAGCTTGCCATTTGAAAAGTAAAATGCAAAAGATGACTATATCAGGATGATGAATAGCAGATGCTTAACTAGCAGTGAGAGCTCACAAATCCACCCACAACACTCATCAGTATGGAGGGAAGTAATAACCTAAAACCAAATGCAATTTACAGACCTAATTTTTGGTTTCTGTGAACTAAAGTTTGCATCAGCATACAGATAAAACAACCTTCAACTGGACTTCATGTGCCCAGTCCCTCTTGATATCTATAAAGGTAAAGACTGGGGGACAAGTTTGTTAGTCAAGGGCTTTAAATAGAACCAGAAATAAAAGGATCTTAAAACTAGTCACTGTATTATTTTCATCTTCAATATGTTTTGTTTTATTTGGATTTCTAGACACTGGGAGAAGGGATTTGGGGTTCTAAATTAAGGCCTGGAATGATGGAGAAAAATACAAATCTATGCGCTCTTTTTTTTTATTTTTAATTTTTTTTATTTTTTCTTTTTTTTTTTTTTGTTCTGATTTCATCATCTATTTTTTTTTTTTTTCATTCATCATTTATATCATGTATAACTCCAATGCATACCCTCTCCGCTTTCCTCTACCTTAACCCACCATGATAGGGCCTCTCAGTGTGTGATGAATCCTCCTTCCCGAGTCCAAGTGATCTCATATGTTTTGCAGTTCACCTTACTTACTGAGTGAGAACATGCGGTGTTTGGTTGTTCTGTTCTAGTGATAGTTTTCAAGGAATTGGATTTTGGTTTCCATGCTGCTCTTTCTTTGTCCTATCATAAGGATGCAAAACTCATCCTTTTTTTATAGTGCTGCAATAGTATTCCTATGATTGTGTGATAATATGTTGCTTATATATGTGCCACAGGAAAATACAACTATCTTTATGACATTATTAGTATTTTCCCAGAGTATTACCCTGGATTACAAACATGAAATTGAGCTTCTTAGATCCACCAGGACCCCAACTTGTACAGAAAAGGGCAATGGCAGCCCCTGTTAAGAGTTTAGTGGTGGAGGTAAGGACCTCTGAAACCAATTCAGAGCCAAGCAATACTTTGTAGCCACCTTCCTACTGTTAGGCTTATATATGCCATGTTAAAAAAACTGGAAATTAATTTCACCATATGATGTGTCCATGGAGTGGTTTCTTTTCACCAATCTGGAGCCCACATAAAAAAAAAAAAACTAAGGACCAAACAATGGAATTAAAAAAAATTCATAGATGTAATTCAAGAAAACATTGCTGAAATCAAAGGAGCCTTGAATATACAGATTAAAATGCTGTACTCAGGAAAAACTGGTACTGAATGCACATTCCAGTTATTAATATCTCAGCTCCAAACCTACCCTTCTATATTCCACTTGGTGATGCTGGGACTGGGACCTGCAAATTACATTTCTCATCAGCCAACTGGCTCCTTCTTAGGACCTGCCAAAGAGGAGATAGGATGATTAATATTAGGTGTCAATTTGACTCCATTGAGGGATGCCTGGATGGCTGGTAAAGCATTGTTCTTGAGTATGTCTGTAAGGCTGTTTCCAGAGGAGATTGACATGTGAGTCAGTGGACTGAGAGAGGAAAATGGCCCACTCAGTGTGAGCAGGCACCATCCAATGGGCTGCCAGTGATGATAGAACAAAGCAGGAAGAAGAAGGGGGTATTCAGCTTGCTTGCTCTTCTTTCTTTTGCTCGCTCTCTCTCTCTCCTGGTGCAGTATACCCTTTTCTCCCTGTGCTCTTAGACATCAGACTCCAGGTTCTTTGGCCTTGGACTCTGGAACTTGAACCAGCAGCCTCCCCAGGGCTCTCAGGCCTTTGGCCTTAGAATGGGGATGCACTATCAGGTTTCCAGGTTTTGGGCCTTACAGACTTGGACTGAGCCATGCTACCAACTTCCCTAGGGGCCATGCTACCAGCTTCTATCTTTCTTCCCCGGCAGACAGCCTGTTATGGGACATCACTTTGTAGTTGTGTGAGCTAATTCTCCCTAATAAATTCCTTTTCATGTATGTATATATGTGTATATATATCCATATATATATATGGATATATATGGTATACATTTTAACATTTTATATATATCCTATTAGTTCTGGTCCTCTTGGAGGACCCTGACTAATACAGAAAATTGGTACCAAGTAGCAGGGCATTGCTATAAAGATACCTGAAAATGTAAAAGCAGCTTTGAAACTGCATAATGGACAGAGGTTGAAGAGTTTGGAGGGCTCAGAAGAAGACAGGAAGACACGGGGACATTTAGAACTTCTTAAAGACTGGTTAAATGGATGTGATCAAAATGTTGACAGAAATATAGATAGTAAAGGCCAGGCTGACAAGGTGTCAGATGGAAATGAGGAGCTGATTGGGAACTGGAGCAAAAGTAGCCCTTGTTACCCCATAGCAAAGAACTTGGCTGAATTGTGCCCATGTCCTAGGGCTTTGTGGAAAGCCATACTTAAGAGTACCTAGGGTATCTGGCAGAAGAAATTTCTAAGCAATAAAGCATTCAAGAAGTGGCATGGCTACTCTTAGCAGCTTACAAACAGATATGGCAGTAAAGAAGTAATCTAAAGTTGAAAATTATAATTAAAATGGAAGCAGAACATATAAATTTGGAAAATTAGCAGCCTGGCCATGTGGTAGAGAAGGAAAGAGCATTTTCAGGAGAGGAATTTAAGGGTGCTATGGTGCATCAACTTGCTAAAGAGGTCAGCATGACTGAAAGGGAGCCAAGTGATAATAGTCAGAACAATGGGAAAAAGACCCCAAAGGCATTTCAGAATTCTTTGACGCAGCCCCTCCCATCACAGGCCCAGAGACCTAAGAGGACAGAATGGTATTTTAGGGGACGAGCCTGGGGCACTGCTGCCTTGTACCACCTTGAGATACTGCTCCTCGCATCCCAGCTGCTTTGGTTCCACCCGCAGCTTAAAGGGCCCCAGATACTGCTCAGGCCACTGGGCCTTCTGGAGGGTACAATCCATAAGCCTTGGCAGCTTTCACCTAGTGTTAAATCTGAAGGCTCCCAGAATGCAAGAGTAAAGGAGAGGCTTGGTGCCTTCCACTTAGATTTCAGAGAATGTATTGGAAAGCTTGGGATCCCAGGCAGAAGCCTGCCACAGGTGTGAAGGCCCCACAGAGAGACTCTACTAAAGTGATGCCAAGGGGAAATGTGGGCTTGGAGCTCCCACAGAGAGTCCCTGCTGGAGCATTGCCTAGTAGAGCCACTGGAGCAGGACCACTACCCTCCAGAACCCAGATTAATAGAGCCACCATCAGCATGCAACCTCAGACTAGCAAAGCCACAAACGTTCAACTCTAACTAGTGAGAGCAGCTATGTGGACTGAGCCTGGCAAAGCCATGGAGTTGGACTGCCTAAGACCTTGGGAGCTCACCTCTCACACCAGTGTGCCCTAGATGTAAGACATGGAGCTTTAAGAGGTAATGTCTGCACTGTTGAGTTTCAGATTGTATGGGGTCTGTTACCTTTTCCTTTTGGCTGATTTGTCCATTTTGGAATGGGAATGTTTACCCAATGCCTGTATCACCATTGTATCTTGGAAGTAAACACTTGTTTTTGATTTTACAGACTCATAGGTGCAAGGAACTTGCCTTGAGTCTCAGATGAGATTTTGGACTTTTGAGTTGATGCTGGAGTGGGTTAAGATTTGGGAGCACTATTGGGAAAGGATGATTATATTTTGCAATTTGAGAAGGACATGAATATGGGGGATTGGGGTTGAATGATATGGTTTGGATGTGTGTCTGCTCCAAATTTCGTGTTGAAAGGCAATCCCCAATGTTGGAGGTAGGGCCTAGTAAGAGGTGTCTGGGTCATGGGAGCAGATTGCTCATGAATGTCTTGGTGCCGTCCTCATGGTAATGAGTGAGTTCTCCTTATACTAGTTCCCACGAGAGCTGGTTGTTAAATAGAGCCTGGCACCTCCCGCCCCTCTCTCTTGCTTCCTCTCTTGCCATGTGATCTCTGCACACCATCGCTCCTCTTTCCCTTCTGCCATGAGTGGAAGCAGCCTGAAAGTCTCACCAGAAGCAGATGCTGGCACCATGCTCCTTGTACATCCTACTTAACTGTGAGCCAAAAACACCTCTTTTCTTTATAAATTACTCCCCTTCAGGCATTCCTTCATAGCAACACTACACAGACTAAGTCAGGGGCCCTATAGGGATATTGTAAGGCAGGAGAAGAGACCATTCTTTCTCATTTTTGCATAATGCTCCTGGCAACATTGCCCCAGCAACATCACTTTGTCGGTTCCTATCTACAGTTTCTTTGGCATTCTCACAACTGACTGATCTTGCCCCTTCAGAGACAACAGCAGCAGCCGAGAGTACACATTCTTCAGAGGTCTGAGGATCAGCTCTGCAGGGCCTCTTCAAGCTCCTGAAATGCTAGCACTGAAAGGAATCAGGCACATTCCTCAGTCCTGGGCCCAGTACAAACACGTCCCACCATATATCTCAACTTTTAGAAAAACACCACCTGGAAAAATCCCTGATAATGACACAGCTGTTTGTAGTTTTACTGAAAGCATGGGAACCAATAGATCACCGCTAAATGTATAACTTAATATGTTAACCAATTGTAATGCTGTAACCTAAAGAATTCCCTTGTTCCTCTGTAACCTTACAAGTCCTATTTACATCGGGCTATAAAAGCGAGCGCACGCATTGTTCGGAGCCCTCTTGTATGTTGTGGAACGGAGGGACCAAGTTCGAACTTGCAGTAAAGATCCTTGCCGCTTGGCTTTGACTCTGGACTCTGGTGGTCTTCTTCGGGGAATAAACGGTCTGGGCATAACAGCACCAGCCAGGCAGCACCCCTTCCTAGAAGGTTGGGGTCCCTGCCTCCAGGGTTCTAGGTCCTGTTAGTTACTTCCATTTGTTGCCACCCCTCCCACCCTGTCTTAGGAAAGGTAGCTGTTTCCTGCAGGTATTATCTCTGATGATCACCCTGTGTACTTACATAGTTGTCCCGTATTTTAGTTGTATCTTATTTTTAAGTTTAAAGATTAGATGTTATTATCTTTATATTCACTTGTTTTTTTTTATATTCTCCATTTGGATTTTATTCATTATTATTCCTTTTTGCATTTCAGACCTTATGTCTGCCATTATTTTCTCCTGCTTGATTGACAATCCTTTAGAATTTAATGATGATCTACTGATAAAAGCCTTTTATTTTTCTTTGTCTAAAAAAAGTTTTTTTCATTTCTGTTCTTGAAATATAGTTTCTGTGGGTATGAAATTCCAACTTGACAGTTACTTAATCTCAGAATATTAAAGATATTCCACTGCCTTCTGGCTTCAATGGTGGCTATTGATCTAATAGCTATCCTTTTATAAGTGTTTGTTAGCCTTTTCCTCTCTGGTTGCTTTGGATATTTTCTGTCTTTGTTAATTCACAGTTTCACTAAGATATATGAAGGTGTAGATTTTTCTTATTTTTCCTGTTTGGGATTTATAAGAATTTTATAATGAGGCTTGGGTCTGTCAACAATTCGGGAAAATTCTTATCCATTATCTCTTTGAATAGTTGTGTTGCACCATGTCGTTTAACCTTTTCTTTAATAGATTTTATCTCCTGTCTCTGGGCTACATTCTAGATCATCTCTTTAGGTCTCCCAGCTGGTGCTATCACAACACATTCCTCTGTGGCTCAGGCTCTTGCCTCCCATACTGTAGCAGTGCTGCAGAACTGAGGCTCCCAGTTGCACCTTCTTTTTGTTAATGTGGGCCCTATCTTATGGCCCTCTCAGGAGACATGAATTTAAGTGGAGTTTGTTCCTGGCACCCTCTCTGCTTCATAGTCATCTACCTTGCCATGTCCTCCCAATTCTTATTTCCCTCCTCCAGGGACAGTCTAGCAAGTTGTCTGGCCTAAGGAGACATCCAATGAGGGAGTGAAATTCCAGTCTCCTTTTCTAACAGGCTATAACTTTATGAATGATTCTCTTGAAACTCCCATCTTGGCTTTGAAAAAGGGAAGTACCCTTGCCCCGAGGTAAATCAGAGAAAGGTTGATGGCGATGATGAAGGGTCACAATGGCTTACTTTATAGATACAGAGTCATGGGCTCTCCCTGAGTTCTCCTATAGTATATACTAAGAGAAGGGAAGGGGAGGATCTGCTTTCTTTTTTTAATTTCCAGTTCATATTCTTTGCAGTGGAGCAGTTGGCCTCAACTCTAGATGGCTATCTAAACTTAGATTTAGGGTACTATTTAGTCTTTTATTAACAGCTTTAGACCTTAACTTTAGTTCCAGGGAAACAAAAATCTCACTCAACATCTAATCACGCATTATTTTTTAGAGAAGTTGCTCAACCATTGGGATACTCAACTGTTACTGTCCGTTGTATTCCTAACTTTACTCCTTAATATACTGTGCTTAACTCAAATAATTCAATGAACATGTGTTTAGAAGAATTATTAAATCTTTCTGAGCTCTTAGTTCTGATATAGCAATTTCTTTTATGATTTCTAAAATTCTATCTAAGGGATAGTTTGTTGAACACTTTAAAATATATGAAATCTATGCAACTCAATAGACCCTATCCTCATCTTGGCTATTCCCTAAAACAGCAGCAAATAAACAAAAACATCTACTTCTGGTTAGCTTCTCAAATTAGAGCAAGTATAAGCACAATCTATTGATTGTCTGGGATGCACACACACTAGCGTCATCCATTAACAATGTTAATTAGAGGAATCATCAATTAAAGTATAGCAGGCCTTGGGCTGAGAATAGACATTACAGAAAACAGTCATGATCTGCTAATTATCTAATCACTAATGGACATGAGTGAGTTAAACAGCATTATGACACTCATAAAACAGTAAAATTTTAAATAAGATAGCATATGCTTTTGTAAAACAAGTTAAATAAAACAGAAAAGTATTAAAAGAACATAAAATCCCCACAAATCATCTGACCTGGAGGTGAACACTGGGAATATTTTGGTAAACATCTTTATAGACAAATTTTAAAAGAATCACAGTTTGTCATGGTTTTATGTATCACAAGCATTACCATTGCAGATACTTCTCAATATTCTCTGTAACTTCCTCATATTCTTTCATTTTATAGAAGATTAATGATTCACTAGTGTCTATTTGCAAACATTTGCATAAAGGAGTGGGATTAACCTCCGGAAAACTAGAATGTAAAGAGGTCATGGAGCCTATTTAGAAGCATCAGACTTTAAGAGTTGCCTATAATTTTAAGGAAATTCCTGAGCTTTAATGAGGAAGATTATATCTAAAGGCATAACATAGCAAGTTAGTTTTGCCCTGTTGATCCGATGTTGGTGTTAAATCAGTGGCGAGTTCTTTTTGGTTTTCTTCTGTGTGAATCTTTATAGTTGTCTTTATGGTGTCTCCTTTAATTGCTAAGCAGGACTGCCACCTAGCTTCAATTGCCTAAGCTTTCAGAATGTCAGAGCTTCCATTAAATAATGAGTGGCCAACTTGAAAGTCCCTTCAAATGCCTCTATCACTATCACTTAAAGTGCCCTTATCCCAGGCCAAAGGAGATCTTCATTTGGCTTTGTTATATTATCGTTGCAGGCAATGAAGATTTTGAAAGAACACATTCCTCAACACATCACAGCCTTGAGCACATCACATCCCCCCATATGCCTCCACTTCCTGGGCCCGACACAAACACATCACAGCCTTGAGCAATGCCTCCACTTCCTGGGCCCGACACAAACACATTCCTCCATATATCTCAAAGAAAAACAACACCTGGAGAATCTCCGATAAGGTTACAACCGTTTGTAAAAGCGCAGGAACCAATAAGAAAGCTGCTAAAAGTATAATTTAAAATGTAAACCAATTGTAATGCTGTAGCCTAGAGAAATGCCTTGTTCCTCTGTAACCTGACAAGTCCTGTTTACCTCGAGCTATAAAAAGCAAGCGCACGCATTGTTCCAGGCCCTCTCGTATGTTGTAGAACGGAGGGACCAAGTTCGAACTTGCATTAAAGATCCTTGCCGCTTGGCTTTGACTCTGGACTCTGGTGGTCTTCTTCGGGGAACAAACGGTCTGGGCATAACAATTTCAGAGGAAAAAATGCAATTGTTACTCTTTGTGTAATCACAAGATAACAGGAATGAGCAGCCCCTTTGGCTACTCAGAGGATGAAGCCAAAGATATGCCATGGTCAAGTATGGTGGGCAGGGACATCCGTTTTCCCCAGGCAGATCTTAAACGTCATACATCATTCACAATACCAGGTATTTTGTAATAGAAATAATTATTTAATTATTGTCAGAATCAATTATTCTCAACCCTGGCTGCACATTCGAATTATCTGGGAATCTTTTAATCAGTATCAATGATTACGTCCCACCTCCAGAGACGCTGATTTAATTGTTCCAAGGTTCTTCTCAGTGATTGGTATTTTTAAGTTTCTCAGTGATTCTAATTAATGCCCACATTTTCAAACCACTGATTGAAATTAATAGAAAGGAGAGGAAACCTCATTATAGCTATAGTTTAGATAATGAAAGAAGCCAGTTTAGGGCTGGGAGCAGTGGCTCACAACTGTAATCCCAGCACTTTGGGAGGCCGAGGCAGGCAGATCGTCTGAGGTCAGGAGTTCGAGACCAGCCTGGCCAACATGGTGAAACCCTGTCTCTCCTAAAATAAAAAATAAAAAAATTAGCTGGGTGTGGTGGCGTGCACCTGTGATCCCAGCTACTTAGTAGGCTGAGGCAGGAGAATCGCTTGAACCCGGGAGGCAGAGTTTGCAGTGAGCCAAGATCGCGCCACTGTACTCCAGCCTGGGCAACAAGAGTGAAACTCCGTCTCAGAAAAAAAAAAAGCCAGTTTGAGCAGATGCTCAAATTTTGAGGAAGGAAAAAATGGGAAAAGTAATGTGTTTTCATCTTAGTCATGTTTCAGTGCTGTTTCCTCATAGCCAGGATGACCATATAATTTATCATCCAAATCAGGACACTTCTGAGAGTGAAAGAGGGAGCTATTAACAAATATGCCAGAACAAAATTAACTATTACTGTCCAGGCAACTTGGGACCAGTTGCTGCCATGCTTAGATATATGGCTTGCCTGTCCTCTTGATCTCAATAGTTGCCCAAAGGTAAGCAATACTGTTGTTGATGTTTTAGTATTTGCCTACTGGAAGACTTTTAAGTCACTTTTAAAACTATGTGTCACCATCATATCAAATTCTAGCAGTCATTTTTTGGAAAGTTATTTTTTGCTTGTTTAAAAGATGCATGTTCTCAATATTCTTATTTTACTGCACCACCTTTCTCTTGCAGAAGAGATAGGAAATGCAACCCACATATATTGCCTTAAAAAAAATTGTAACCACTGTGGATACTTTTTAGTACCTCCAGCCAAAATTAAATGAGACAGAAGTTAGAAACCAGTTGCTGTAATTAAGTTTTTAGTTTGTGTGTGGATCTTGCACACACAAACTCGGTTCATTTCCCATTAACAANATGAAAGAAGCCAGTTTAGGGCTGGGAGCAGTGGCTCACAACTGTAATCCCAGCACTTTGGGAGGCCGAGGCAGGCAGATCGTCTGAGGTCAGGAGTTCGAGACCAGCCTGGCCAACATGGTGAAACCCTGTCTCTCCTAAAATAAAAAATAAAAAAATTAGCTGGGTGTGGTGGCGTGCACCTGTGATCCCAGCTACTTAGTAGGCTGAGGCAGGAGAATCGCTTGAACCCGGGAGGCAGAGTTTGCAGTGAGCCAAGATCGCGCCACTGTACTCCAGCCTGGGCAACAAGAGTGAAACTCCGTCTCAGAAAAAAAAAAAGCCAGTTTGAGCAGATGCTCAAATTTTGAGGAAGGAAAAAATGGGAAAAAGTAATGTGTTTTTCATCTTAGTCATGTTTCAGTGCTGTTTCCTCATAGCCAGGATGACCATATAATTTATCATCCAAATCAGGACACTTCTGAGAGTGAAAGAGGGAGCTATTAACAAATATGCCAGAACAAAAATTAACTATTACTGTCCAGGCAACTTGGGACCAGTTGCTGCCATGCTTAGATATATGGCTTGCCTGTCCTCTTGATCTCAATAGTTGCCCAAAGGTAAGCAATACTGTTGTTGATGTTTTAGTATTTGCCTACTGGAAGACTTTTAAGTCACTTTTAAAACTATGTGTCACCATCATATCAAATTCTAGCAGTCATTTTTTGGAAAGTTATTTTTTGCTTGTTTAAAAGATGCATGTTCTCAATATTCTTATTTTACTGCACCACCTTTCTCTTGCAGAAGAGATAGGAAATGCAACCCACATATATTGCCTTAAAAAAAATTGTAACCACTGTGGATACTTTTTAGTACCTCCAGCCAAAATTAAATGAGACAGAAGTTAGAAACCAGTTGCTGTAATTAAGTTTTTAGTTTGTGTGTGGATCTTGCACACACAAACTCGGTTCATTTCCCATTAACAAGGATAATTAAATGTTAATTGGACTTAAGACATTTGTGAATGTATAGTCTTAATTAATTACATTTATTGATTAGCTTTATTCTTCTGGCTAAATGAAATGTCTGTGAGAGCTCTTTAAAGAAGTAGAAAGTGCCATATAAGTGAAAGACATTATTATATCACTGAAGTTTGTGTTTTAAAACAAATAATCCTAATTTTCCTATGAGATTTGGTTCAATGGGTTTTCAATAGTTTTCTTAACCTGAGAAATATTTTAGCAAATGAAATTTTATTTAGAAACTCAATATATAAAATAGGTTAAAGACCTGCTGCTTGGATTGAAGTGAGAAGAGGAAATTGGGGTGGGGACAAGGGGAAAGAGGCAGTACTTTGGCTATTCTGTTCACTCCCCCTCTTTCGGAATAAAGGTATATGAAGAGAGTGGGAGAGAAACTTGGGGCTTTGAAAATCTATGTTGTGTTCCTAGTTTCAGTACCAGCTTTCTGCTACAGCCCAAAATATTAACTTATTTCCAGGGGTTTCCTTTTCAACTGATAGAGGATAACACAGCCTGCCATCTGACTGCCACTCAGGGATGATATTTGAGCCAAAGATGATAAATATGACATGCTTTGATTTGCCAATGAGAATTTAATTAAATCTAAAGTACTTTAGGTTTATATAATAAAATTATTACTAATGAACAAAAGAAGCAACAGGCCCAGAGAGAGAAAAGAAGACAGAGATTTAGTGCTGAGTTGAAGAATATTTTAGCAAGGATCTCACTCTCTTTACATCTTCTGTTATTCATAAAGCCAAGCTAATAAATCTACATGATCTTTTACCCAGACTTCCTTCTCTTATGACCATTTTCCCATCAATTGGTGAATGAACAAATTGTGGTATATCCACACAATGGAATATCACTCAGTAGTAAAAAGCTAAATGAACTTTTGATACACATAACATGTCTGAATCTCAAAAACATTATGCTGAAGGAAAGAATCCAGGCACAAATGACCATACACCCTATGATTCTATTTGTATGACATTTGAGAAGACACAAATCAAATCCATAGTATCAGAAGGAAGATTAGTGGTTGCCTGGGCTAGAGGTGGGGAGTATTGAATAGAATGGGGTTGCAAGGGAGCACTTAGGGGTTCGGGAAATGTTTTGCATCTTAATTGTGTTGATGCTTACACAAGTTTATACAAGTTTATACATTTATCAAAACTAATCAAAATATACACTTAAAATACATGCACTTTAGTGTATATAAACTAATGTCAATTTCATTGATTAAAAAGTTTCATTTTCTTTTCAAAGAAAGATATGGGAAGAGAGTGGGAAAGAAACTTTGGGCTTTGCAAAGTTTTCTTTCAGTTCTTTCCAAATTGAACAAATACTAGTTTGTTCTTGGCACTGATGCCAGTGGAACAAGATGAAATATTACATTGAAATACTCCTATGCAATATATTGATCAGTTGGTCTGCTATTATCTCCTAGACACTATCGTATCTACTTCTAAAGCTTACACTCTAGATGTGAATGTTGTTATTGTTTCTACTTCTATGTTTACTCTTAGCTTCACATTATCCTCTGATTTTATTTAATTTCCTTTCATGTAACGCTTGCTATTTTTTATGATGACATGCAACCATACAAGCTATATGTACTAGAAGTACAAGGTAGAGTATAAATTTTTAAAATAAAATAAAATAAACTTATTTGGGTTTTTAAAAATTATAGCCAAAAGCAATGTGTATTTTTAACTCACTGTATGTATATGTATGTGTGTGTATATATATATATACACACATATATAAAATAGAGCATGCATCTCACACACACAATTACTAACCATTAATAGATTTAGAAATCCAATGAAGTTGGTGGATTTGGGAAGATAGTTCATAACTGTGACAGGTTCAATAAATGAAATATTTGCTGTGTTCTATGAGTCTTCTCCTAAAACAGAAACTGATCAAATAGGATTAATAGTGGACACCCTGTAATTGAGAAACCTGGCAAAAAATAACTCTAAAAAACCTCATCAGAAGAGCATTGTACGGATTTAGATGTTGCTTTTCATGTTACTGGTGGCAATGAAGATGAGTAACAGTAAGCCCTACTCTTGTATTTAGGAATACTGAAAACCAGCTTTTCTTTCCTGGAATCAAAGCTATCTCATGACACCAGTGAAATGTGTTGTTTAAAGGAGATTTGCTACTGGGAAGAGTGCCCAAAGAAAAGTAAATAAATTAAGTTTCAGATATGGAATTGAGGGAACAAATTTAGGAAGAACCCTTATTAAGTACTTTCATATCTTATGTATGAAATATATAGAAATATGTCCTTGTAATAAGGATAAAAACCATACAATTCTATTTGAAGGTACAGATGGTGCCTCTATGTGACTGAGATAGGAATTGGCAGTGCAGACATGCTAATAAAATTAAAATTATCTAAGAAAATACCATGTTCAAAATTTGTTCAAAATCCAAAAAAGAAAACTAAATAAATGATACAATATAAAACATATAGCAACAACTGCAATCTATGATTTTTGTATCAATTAAAATGCTAATTTTTTGTATCTTGAATACCTTTCCTTTAACTTTTTCATAAACATAAATGCTCTATTGGCAAGTACATTAATTTCTCTTTCCTTCACGATGAATAGTCATAAAGAGATATGATTATCACATAAACACTTTTCTTTCCTTAAGTTCAAAGTTCAATAAACTAGGGCCGGGTATGGTGGCTCACGCCTGTAATCCCAGCACTTCAGGAGGCCGAGGCTTTTCTTTCCTTAAGTTCAAAGCTCAATAAACTAGGGCTGGGCTAATTTTAGCTGGGCTCACGCCTGTAATCCCAGCACTTTGGGAGGCCGAGGCAGGTGGATCACATGAGCTCAGGAATTTGAGACCAGACTGGTCAACATGACAAAACCCTGGCTCTACTAAAAATACAAAAATTAGCTGGGCATCATGGTGGGCGCCTGTAATCCCGGCTACTCAGGAGGCTGAGGCAGGAGAATCACTTGAACCTGAGAGGTGGAGGTTGCAGTGAGTCGAGATCATGCCACTGCACCCCAACCTGGTCGACAGAGAGAGACTCTGTGTCAAAAAAAAAAAAAGTAGATATAAGCTGAAATTAAATTTCAAATGTTGAAATGTGCAACAAAACTTAGCATCAATATCCCTACCCTTGACCCTTGCTACTTCAAGTGTGGTCCACAGGTGGATCAGAAGCATCAATATCACCTGAAAACTAGAAATGTAGACTCTCAGGCCCCACCCTAGCCCTGTTGAATCAGAATCTGCATGCATGTTAACAGGAAATTTGGGGAATTTGAATGCAGTTTACCATGAGAAGCCCCGTCCTAAACCAGTAATATAACCAGAATTATTCACAAAATGGCTACAGTAAATAACCATTCCAGTTTGCCCTATGTCTGAGACTTTCAATGCTAAAATTGGGAAAATCCCAGACAAATCCAGATAAGATGGTCACCCCAGAATTGATCAAAATTCAACTTTAGAATTGAGGAGGAACAAAACATGGTTGTGGAGAAATTACATCCTGGATCAATTTCCATTCATGTTAGCTCTTCTCCCATAGCCTGTTTCCACTCACTAATTTTAATTAATAATAAAATAAATGAAATGAGGAACAGCTTTCTGCTCTCTGTGATGCTGAAATCTGAGAGCTCTTTAGGTCCTTCTATAAATAAAAACATGAAAACCAGGCTGAAGGCCTAAGAGATAAAACCTGCTTTGTCAGTAAATTTCTTGCCACTGGGCTAAAATACTTGATAGTTTCAAGCAAGGTATTCTGTTCCATTCCTTTCCTGGTTTCTCATTCAGGATTGTTGAGCTGTACCTCTGGCCTGTGTGTGATTATCTTATAGTTACAAAAACCTCCAACGAAGGCCGCCTGGGATAGAACTGTTTGCTCTCATTAGCTGAGAAAACAAAGCTCTGTTTATTCCTCTTGCTAGTATCAGGGGAACCCTGGTTTAATTCCAACACAGGTCTGGGTGTTGATTTCACACAAAGGGATTACCCTATGCATCAGTGAAAATTCTAAGGTACCCTCAAAGGAGACATTTGACTCAACACTGTGTGACTAGGAAATACTGGGTGTACATAATACATCATAATTTTCTTTTAACACATGTGATTAGCAAATTGTTATAAAGTCAAATCAAGTAAATAAGATGCCAATAATATTGACTCATCTATCATGGACATGGGTATTTATTTTGAAATCATCCCTGATACATGTCTCTTTTGTACGGTGCTGACCTCCTGTGAGTGTGGAATGGGTAGTCACTCATTAAAGTAGTTGCTGCCAGTGCTCTACCCATAACCTCTTCAGTCTATTCACCATGTTCATGCTTTCTGGCTCCCTGAAGGCTTTCATTTCCAGTAGCTACATTTCTTGTTGGATGACTGCTCTTAAGCAGCTGAAGCCTGATTTGCCCAGAGATATAGAGAGCTGGAAGTGCCTGGAGGCCTGTGTCCCCTGAGAGCAGCCCTTAACCAATCAGTGACAGACAGTGAAAAGAAAAAACTATTCTACCTCCCTTGCCACCTGTAGGGGACAATTCTGAGGTGTGTTTCACACGGTCTCCATAACTCTCCTATGAGATTGACCCAGAGCAATATTCTCTGGAACTTTGCTTGCTGTCATACCCTGGCTTAGCCTCATTTTTCCTTTAGCATACTGTCTTTACATGGAAATACCTGCTAATAATTCACAATCACATGAATCCTTGTTTTACGGTCAGCCTCTGGGGCACTGAAACTAAGACATTCATGTTACATAATTTGAAGAGCATTTAAATCTCTTCTGTCTTAAAGAGACAGACTGTCTATACAAATAGATATACAAATGAACCTCAAGCACATGCAAGGATGCTCTGCTTAATCATGGTAAGATAAACAAATGCAAATTAACACTACACAGAGATACTATTTCTCACCCATTCAGGTGCAAAAGGAATCTCAAGGTTTGACATCATACTCCATTGGTGATGTTGTGAGGAAACAGGCATCCTCATTGGAAGTGCAATGTTTTTGGAGAAGAATTTGTGACATTTAAAAAATTACATATGTATTTATCCTTTGACCAGCAATTTCACTTCTAGAAGTCTAGGAAAATTCAAGATGACATATACCAAAAACTTCATTTCACCACTATTTGTGGTAGCACAAGCTTGGAAATAACCCAAACGACCCTCAAGGAGACTGGTTGAATAAACTATGCTACATCTAATCAATGAAGGACTAGTTTATGTTAAAAAGAATGAGGACGATCTCTTTATACCATTGAAGGTAATCTCCAAGATATATTGTTAAAACCAAAAAAAGCAAGGTGAAGTAAAATATGTATAGCTTGCCACCTTTGGCACAAAAAAGGTCTTGGGACACACACGCACGCGCACACACACACACACGCTTGCTTCAATAAGAAACAATGGAAGGAAAAAATTAACAAAGAAATATTACTTACAGGAGGGGAAGGAAATATATGGGGATATGTGAACAACAAGAACAATGAAGAAAGTTAGGACTCTGAATGTACCTTATTCTATAATTTTGACTTCAGAATCATAGAATAATTTTTACACAAAACCAAAATTAAATTAGATTGTAGTGATGGAATCTAATTATAGTTCAGTTTGGTGGCATAACCACAGAAGTACTATTTCAAGTGATTTTTAAATGAAACCCTTTTGGCCGGGCGCGGTGGCTCAAGCCTGTAATCCCAG
>NW_016816550.1:77983-119374 GCF_001698545.2 Rhinopithecus bieti | reverse complement strand
GTCTTAAATTTTTCCTTGGAATTAACAGTATAAACTCATGATTTGCTTTTCACTTTATAAAAATGTATACATTTTGTAATTCTGTTCATTGAAAAAAATGTAGAAGCAATGAAAATCCAGTAGAAACTGGAATCCCTAATGTCCCAATTATGGTCTCTAAATAGCATTTGCCACAAAAAGGAATCAGGGCTCCTTAGAGTAATGTTTGGTTCCATGTCTGCAGCAGAAATGTATAAAAAGAATCTGAGACATCACATTGTTCCACAGAGCAAGGAAGCTATAGAAGCCTATTGAGGTCATGACAAAAGGCAACAGCATGAGGGGCTACTGCTGGTGAAAGATGGGACAATTTGAGCATCAAAAGAAATAACGAAGCACACCGGATATATAAATATTTATGAATTCACAATATTATTTGAAAAAAGGGAGGCTTCTTTGGAGGTTACTAGAACATCAACTCTTCTGAAAAATCAATAAAGAGACATAATCAAACATTTATTCTATTTATTGTACAAGCTGTACTTTAGGTAATGACATAATTGGTGCATGACATTTCTAGCAACAATCATCAAAACCTATCAAAATCATTAGATGGATGTCAGTGGGGACCTTTATAATGGAAGATACAGACTTACAACACCTGAACCCAATGTCATCAGTCAGGTCACAGAAGGAGACAATATGACACAGCCAAATAAGACAGTTGAGGACAGTTTAATAAAAAGACTGCTTATCATGGTATGGGTGTGTTTAAGGAAAACCAACAAGGAATAATGAGGTACCCTAGGAGTCCCATAAGAAGGATGCCATTATTGCTTCTCAGCCTTTTGGCTAAGATGAAGTGTAGTGGAGAAGGATGCCATTAACCCAGAGCCTGAAGAGGTAAAGGGAGCAATTACTGGAACATAGAGAGAGAACTGTAGCTATAAGAGAAGGCCATGCAATGGGAGTTGTGGCCTTTGGTGGAGAACTACAACCACTGCCAACCTGTGGCAACTCAGAAGAGAAGAAACCAAGGGAATAAGTACTCTGACTTCACTGCATTCCCATGCAATGATCTACATGTGTCTGCCATTAGACAGCCAGAAATTAGAAGACAAAGAATTCTGTTGATGCAATCTATAAAAGGCAGCTCCTGGGGCAACGAGCATGGTACAGAGGAGTGGAGAGTATAAATGAGAAAAACATATCTGACATGCAAGTGATAAATCCTTTCAGTACCAGTCTGAGTCTTCAATAGGCCCAAACAAAAGACCAGACTTCATAAGGATGCTCCCACCATTTAGGATTTTTTAATTCTTCCCTCACTTTGAAAACCAATAAAAAGCAGGCTGATGTTGCAATCAATTCCAACAGAGTCCTCAGGATAGAGGCCATAGGGACCCTATTTGTTCATCCCAATTTCCAGCTGGCGCACTAAAACACCCACAGTGAGATGCAAGATTTGGTTAAAATTCTGAGCTTCGGGAACTCCAGAAAAGGATAAAACTTGTAACAAATTCAATCTGGCCCCTTGCAGCTCCTTTAAGTTGATTTTAAACATAAAATTATCTTCAACAAAATCTTGGCAAAATTTTAAATCTTTCTTCCTCTCTAACTATTTCAGAGTTCCTATCCTTTCTACCCATGAAAAAAGCCTAATGACTTTCGTCACTTGATAACTGGGGTGAACTCTCAACAAACTAGGTATAGAAGGAATATACCTAAAATCACTAAAGGCCATATATGACAAATCCACAGTCAACATCATATTGAATAAGGAAAAATTGAAGGTTTCTCCTCTTAGATCTGGAACAAAGCAAGGGTGGTGCTTTTACCACTATTACTTAACATGGTACTGGAAGTCCTAGCCAGAGCAATTAAGCAAGAGAAAGATATAAAGGGCATCCAAATTGGAAAGGAAAAGTAAAATTAGCCTTGTTCACAGATGACATAATCCTATATTAGGAAAACTAAATACTCTACCAAAAAAAAAAAAAAACCCTGTTAAAACTGATAATTGACCTCAGTGACATAGCAGGATACAGAATCGCCATACAAATATCAGTAGCATTTCTATATACCAACAGCAAAAAAATCTGAAAAAGAAATCAAGAAAGCATTCCCATTTATAATAGCTACAAAAAATAAAATACCTAGAAATAAATGTAACCAAAGAAGTGAAAGATATCTATAATGAAAACTATAAAACACTGATGAAAGAAGTCAAAGAGGAAACAAAGAAAAAAAAAGATGTCCCATTCTCATGGATTGGAAGAATTAATATTATTAAAATGTCCATACTATCCAAAGTGATCTATAGATCCAATCCAATTCCTATCAAAATACCAATGACATTCTTAATATAAATGGAAAAAAAATCCTGAAATTTGTATGAAACCACAAGAGACTGTGAATAGCTGAAGCAATTCTTCACAGAAAGAACAAAGCTGGGGCATAACACCACTTGACTTAAAAATGTACTACTAAGTGATGGTAATCAAAACAGCATGGTGCTGACACAACAACAGACACATAGACCAACAGAACAGAGTAGAGAACCCAAAAATAAATCCATGTATTTACAGCTAACTCATTTTCTTCAAAGGCACCAAAAACTTATATTTGGGGAAAAAAACAGTCCCTTCAAAAAATGATGCAGGGAAAACTGGATATCCATATGCAAAAGAATGAAACTAGACCTCTGTTTCTCATCATATACAAAAATCAACTTAGGTGCAGTGGCTCATGCCTATAATGACAGAACTTTAGGAGGCCGAGGTGGAAGCATCACTTGAGTCCAGGAGATTGAGACCAGCCTGAGTAATATAGGGAGATCCTGTCTCTACACACACACACACACACACACACACACACACACACACACAGTGTTATCCGGGCATGTTGGCACATGCTTATAGTCCCAGCTACTTGGGAGGCTGAGGTAGGATGCAGTGAGCCATGATCATGCCACTGCACTCCAGCCTGGGTGACAGAGCAAGACCCTGTCTCAAAAAAAAAAAAATGTAAGACCTGAAACTATGAAACTACTAGAAGAAAACATTAGAGAAACACTTCTGGACATTGATCTGGGCAAAGATTTTTGGGGCAAGACCATAAAAGCACAGATAACAGGCCAGGCGTGGTGGCTCACGCCTGTAATCCCAGCACTTTGGGAGGTCCAGACGGGCAGATCACGAGGTCAGGAGATTGAGACCAGCCAGACCAACATGGTGAAACCCCGTCTCTATTAAAGATACAAAAAATTAGCTGGGCATGGAGGTAGGCTCCTGTAGTCCCAGGTACTCGAGAGGCTGAGGTGGGAGAATGGTGTGAACCTGGGAGGCGGAGCTTGCAGTGAACCAAGATCGCACAACTGCACTCCAGCCTTGGCGACAGAGCGAGACTCCATCTCAAAAAAAAAAAAAAACAATAAAAGCACAGATAACAAAGGCAAAATAGACTAATGGAATTACATCAAACTAAAAAGCTTCTGCACAGCATAGAAAACGATCAACAGACTGAAGAGAAAACTTACAGAATGGAAGAAGATATTTTCAAGCTATCCATCTCACAAGGGATTAATAACCAGAATATGTAAGAAAAGAGGATATGGAGAGAACCACTTCTTACACTAGCTGGTGGATTGTAACCAGTCACCATTATGGAAACAGTATAGGCGATTCCTTCACAGGAATCTAGAACTAGATGTACCCCATATGACCACGCCATCCAACTACTGGTATGAAAAAAAATACCTAAAGGATTATAAATCTATGCTGCTTATAAAGACACATGCCCACGTATGTTTATTTAGCGGCACTATTCACATACAGCGAAGTAGCCCTACTCATAAGGTATCAACTTCTCTATCTCAAGATCGAAATGTCCATACTGTGTGACTAGGGATCTGGATCTGTAAGGATCAAGGATGTGGCACATACGCTCTACTACTACCACTCCGGACATCATCCCACTTGAGATGTAACTCAATCCCATCATCGGTCCACTCCTTACTGCCATCAAAAACACAAAAAAAGGCTTTGCGTGCATCTCTCCTTTCAGTCTTGTACACCGGGACATGAGGAATCTGCGTCACTTACCGCTGGAAACCATCCATTCCTTCAAACTATCAGCAAGAAACAGAAACCAAACACGCATGTTCTCACTCATAGTGGGAACGAACAATGAGATCACTTGGACTCACCGGGAAGGGATACATCACACATCGGCGCCTATCTGGGGAGGGGGAGGGGGGACAGGGATTGGCGATTGTGGGGTGGTGTGAAAAGGTCTATAAGTACCAGGAAGATGCTTCCATCCAAAGGCAGCCACCCTCATTATCCATGAGTCTTCACTGCCCAAGAACCTATCCAAAGAAATAAGCAAAAACAGAAAGAAAAACAGCTGAAGATAACCCACATTTGCACAAGTGAACCAACTTGATTTAAAATGTGGGTGGGCTGACCATTTGAAGCTATTTGTGGTTTTTGTACAACATCTAATCGGACCACCACTGAGTTCATGGGGTGCAACACAATCCACATGGCACAAGTAATACATATGTAACAAGACTGCACGTATGCACATGTACCCTAGATTAAAGTAAATAAAAACACAATGTATAATTAAGAAAAATAAAACAAGCAAAAAAAAAAAAAAAAACCCTCAATAGCAAAGAAAACAAAAATAAAATAATCTCAATTAAAAATGGTGCAAATGATCTGAATAGATATTTCTCAAAAGAAGACATACAAATGGCCAAGAAGTATATGGAAAAAATATTTGACATCACTCATTATCAGAAAAATGCAAATCAAAGCCACCATGAGATCTTATCTCACTTCAGTTAAATGGCTATTATAAAAAGACAAACAATAACAGATGCTGGTGAGGATGTGGAGAAAAGGTAATGGTTTTACACTGTTGGTGGGAATGTTAATTAGTACGGTCACTATGGAAAACAGTATGGAGTTTCCTCAAAAAACTTAAAATAGAACTACCATATGATTCAGATATCTGACTGCTGGGTATATATCCAAAAGAAAGGAAGTCAATTTAGCAAAGAGATATCTGCACTCCCATGTTTGTTGCAGCACTATTCATAATAGCCAAGACGTGGAATCAACTTAAGTGTCCATCAAAGGATGAATAAATAAAGTATGGTATTCAATAACGTTCAAACTGAGAGCCATATCTGTAAAGAAATCATAGGTAACACAAACAAATGCAAAAACATTCCATGATCATGAATTGCAAGAATCAATGTAGTTAAAATGGCCATATTGGCTAAAGCAGTAAACAGATTCAATGCTATTCCTTTCAAGCTACCCATGTCATTTCTCACAGAACAACAACAACAACAACAACAACAGCAAACTATTCTAAAATTCATATGGAACCAAAAAGGAGCTCGAATAGCCAAAGCAGTACTAAGGAAAAAGAAGAAAGCTGGAGTTGTCTCATTACTCAACTTCAAACTATACTACAAGCCTTCAGTAACCAAAACAGCATGGTACTGGTACAAAAACAGACACACAGACCAATGGAATGTCATAGAGGACCCAGAAATAAAGCCATGCAACTATAGCCATCTAATCTTTGACAAAGTCAACAACAATAAGCAATGGGGAAAGGATTCCATATTCAATAAATGGTACTAGGATAGCTGGCCAGTCATATGCAGAAGAATGAAACTGGCTCCCTACCTTTTATCATATACAAAAATTAACTCAAGATGGATTAAAGATTTAAGCATAAGGCCTCAAACTTTAGTAATACTAGAACAAAACCTAGCAAATACCTTTCTGGACATCAGCCTTGGGAAAGAATTTATGACCACATCCTTAAAAGCAATTGCAGGCTGGGTGTGGTGGCTCACACCTGTAATCCCAGCACTTTGGGAGGCCGAGGAGGGTGGATCACTTGAGGTCAGGTGTTTGAGACCAGCCTGACCAACATGGTGAAACCCCGTCTCTACTAAAAAAAATACAAAATTAGCCAGGTGTGGTAGCACACTCCTGTAATCCCAGCTACTTGGGAGGTTTACACAGGAGAATCACTTGAACCTGGGAGGCAGAGGCTGCAGTGAGACAAGATCCTGCCATTGTATTCTGGCCTGGGCAGCAAGAATGAAACTCTGTCTCACACACACACAAAAAAAAGCAATTGCGACAAAAACAAAAATTGAAAAGTGGGACCTAATTAAACTAAAGAGCTTCTGCACAGCAAAAGAAACTATCAACAGAGTAAACAACCTAGAGAGTGGGAGAAAATATTTGCAAACTGTGCATCTGACAAAGGTCTAATATCCAGAATCTATAAAGAAACTATACAATTGAACAAGCAAAAAACAACCCCATTGAAAATGGACAAAAGACATGAACAGACACTTCTCAAAATAAGCCATACAAATGGCCAGCAAACATATGAAAAAATGTTCAACATCACTAATAATCAGAGAAATGCAAATCAAAACCACAGTGAGATACCATCTCATACCAATCAGAATGGCTATTATTAAAAAGTCAAAAGATAGGCCAGGCGTGGTGGCTCAAGCCTGTAATCCCAGCACTTTGGGAGGCCGAGGCAGGTGGATCACGAGGTCAGGAGATCGAGAGCATCCTGGATAACATGGTAAAACCCCATCTCTACTAAAAATACAAAGAAGATTAGCCAGGTGTGGTGGCGGGCACCTGTAGTCCCAGCTACCTGGGAGGCTGAGGCAGGAAAATGGTGTGAACCTGGAGGCAGAGCTTGCAGTGAGCCGAGATCGCACCGCTGCACTCGTGCCTGGGCAACAGAGCAAGACTCTGTCTCAAAAAAAAGAAAGAAAAAGTCAAAAAATAGCAGATGCTGGCAAGGTTGCACAGAAAAGGGAATGCTTATATGCTGTTCAAGGGAATGTTAGTTCAGCCACTGTGGAAAGCAGTTTGGAGATGTTTCAAAGAACTTAAAAATAAAAGAGAATTGCCATTTGACCCAGCAATCACATTGGCTGGGTATATATGCAAAAGAAATACATCGTTTTACCAAAAGACTAATGCACTCATATGCTCATCACACCACTATTCACAATAGCAAAGACATGGAATCAACCTAGGTGCCCATCAATGTGGACTGGATAAAGAAAATGTGGTACATATACACCATGAAATATGATGAAGCTGTCAGATACAACAGACTGTTTCCTTTGCAGCAACATGGATGCAGCTGGAGGCCATTATCCTAAGTGAACTAACACAGGAACAGAACACCAAACACCACATGTTCTTGCTTATAAGCGGGAGATAAACAATGGGTATTTGTGGACAATAGATACTGAAGACTACTGGGGAGGAGGTAGGAGGGGAGCAGGGGTTGAAAAACTACCTATTGGGTACTATGCTCAGTACCTGGGCGATGGGATCAATAGTATCCCAAACCTCAGCATCATGCAATATATTCAGTTCACAAACCTGCACATGTACCTCCCGAATCCAATATAAAAGTTGAACTTATTTTTAAAATGTGGTACATATACACAATGGAATATTATTTGGTCAAAAAGGAATGAAATTCTGTCATTTTCAGCAACATGGATGGAACTGGAAAACGTTATGTTAAGTGGAATAAGCCAGGCACAGAAAGACGAATATTGTCTGTTCTCACTCATGTGTGAGCTAAAAACGTTGATCTTAAAGAGGTAGAAAGTAGAATGATGGTTACCAGACGCTGAGAAGGGTAATGGGGATGGGAGGGTGAAGAGTGGTTGACTAACGGATATAAAAATACAATGAGATAGGAAGGAGTAAGTTCTAGTGTTCAATAGCACAGTAGGGTGACTATAGTTAACAGTAATTTACTATATATTTCAAAATAGGAGATTCGAAATGTTCCCAATACAAAGAAATGATAAATGTTTGAAGTGATGGATATCTTAATTACCCTGATTTGATCACTACACATTGTATGTATGTATCAAAATATCACATGTATCCCATAAATATTTACAGTTATTATGTATCAATAAAATCTTTAAAAAATAACTAGGGTAATCATAATATACAGTCAGTTTTCTTTATTCATGGATACTGTATTTACAGATTTGCTTGCTTTCTAAAGTGTATTCATAACACTAAAATCTATACTTCTGGTGCTTTTGCCATTGTTCATAGACATGCTCAGAGTGACAAAAAATTTTAGCCACTCAACATGCATTCTCCTTGCTTAGGTTGAACAAGCTGACAGCCTGCCTACTTGTTTCAGCTCTTACACTGTAAACAAGTGTTCTTTTCATGGTCTATTTACTGCCACATTTTCCCCATTTTTGTGCTTTTACTTAATGATTTTGCTGTTTAAAGTGGCCTCCATGTGTAGTGCCAAAGTGCTGCCTATTATTCATAAGCACAAGAAGGCTATAATATTTCTTTTTCTTTTTTTTTTGAGACGGAGTCTCGCTCTGTCGCCCAGGCTGGAGTGCAGTGGCGCGATCTCAGCTCACTGCAAGCTCCGCCTCCCGGGTTCACGCCATTCTCCTGCCTCAACCTCCGGAGTAGCTGGGACTACAGGCGCCAGCCGTCATGCCCGGCTAATGTTTTGTATATTCAGTAGATAACGGGGTTTCACCGTGTTAGCCAGGAGGGTCTTGATTTCCTGACCTCGTGATCTGCCCCCCTCGGCCTCCTAAAGTGCTAGGATTACAGGTGTGAGCCACCGCGGCCTATACTTTTTCTTAAAAAGAAAATATATATGTCAGATAAGTCTCCTTCAGGTGTGAGATAGTGCTGTTGGCCATGAGCTCAAATGTATAATCTATAACTATATGTTAATGTATAATGAACCAACAGTACACATTAAATAAGGTGTCTTTAAACAAGAACACACAGAAAACAAGGTAATATATTTATTTGTTGATAAAAATGTGACCAGAGCCTTGCCGGAACCTGACCTTATGTTTTCCCTAGGAGTGATAGTTCAGTATTCACCAATTTGGTGTTTGCAGTGAATTTATAGAACATAACTACTGTGCATAACAAGAATAGACTCTATTAAATAAAATACTTTGGGAAGTGAAAGATGGCAGGTATGGACAACAGATACAGGCTGGGGCTGCCCTGGACACCCCACTAATAAGATTATATCTAATGTGTTGTAGCCAGCTCCCACTAACCTGCAGAGCTGATTGTGGGCGTCCCTTTCCGACTTCACATTCATTGATTGCACATTGCTAGCTTGTTATTGGCCATTGTGGGAGTATTTACACCATGGAAATAGTCAAACCTTGTAAATCATGGATTTTTTTTCCTCCAGGAGAGCCAGTTGTTAAACATTTACCAGCACACCACTGACTATAACTCTTCCTTTCTGTAATTCTCCCCTCAAATTTTTCACCAGTTGGAGGGATCTTTCCTCAGGTCATTGATTATCCCATATGCTGCCTAGGAAATGGAATTAATTTCTGTCTCTAGTTAATTCCTTTTTTGAACACTTCTTCTCAAGTGGAATCGGCTAGGAAGCCCCAAATATCCCAAACACAACCATGACAAAATGTGATGAATGATCTAGATCTCACCAACTATGTTGAATTGCAGGGAAGCTACCAGCAATGATATCAGCTGCCTGCAGCGCTGGAGAAAGGAATGCTAAGGCAGATGCCTGGAAGTGTGTGGCAAAACCCCATGCTTTTTGTCTTTGTCTGCTGATGCCCATTGCCTTCTATTGTGGAATAATAGATCCTCCTCATTCCACTTTCAATGTCTCTCATATCAAACTCTAACTGGAACTGTGATGGCAAAAGAATCTGGGAAATATAATTTCCAGGCTTTCAGTCCTTGTGGTACAAGAAGGTGTGGATAATAATGAATATCAGTAAACTCTATGTGACATGGAAGGTAAATAACTCTGATATTAATATATATTAATAAATTATTCAATAAATAGATGGGCAAAGCACCATGCTAGGGCAGTAATTTTCAAATTATGGGTAAAATCTATAGTTGGTTGTAATATAAATTTATTATGTTGTGTTCGATATTATTTTTAATACAATTAAAGCAGAATAGAATAGAAATATCAAAGTGCATCACACATAGTTTGAGTAAATTGTTTTTCTAAAACTTTTAGATAGATAGATGTATGTATCTACTTGTTTGCTAAGTAAAATGCATTTCTTACTGTCAATTACAGTCAAAATTTTTTTAAAAATGTTGCTTTAGAACAGGGATCAGCAAGCCTTTTCTGTAAAGGGCCAAGTAGTAAATATTTGAGGCTTTGAGAACCATACAGTCTCTGTTGGAGCTACTCAACTCTGCCTCTGTAGTGTGAAAACAGCATATATAATAAATGAATGAGCATGCCTGTGTTCCCATAAAACTTTATATACAACAACAGGTAGGTGACCAGTAAGATGTGACTGACAAGCCATAGTTTGCCAACTCCTTATTTAGAGCAGTGCTTTTCAAACTATCTGCATTAAAGCACCAGTTCTGTTGTTCTTTTTGTTCCTAATTAGTTGCAAGCCAGACCAATACATGGTTCTGCTGCCCAGGGCAAGTATACAGCTCACACCACATGCAAGTCATTCTAGCCAGTTCAACAACACTCAATCTGGCCTATGCGTTGTTCTACTAGACGAATGTACTCATCATGCACTTAGACGGTATGGTAATAGTAAATTTCTACAAAAGATCTTAAATATGTACTCTCAATTTGTGTACTTATCTTGTTGCAAACTGGCAACCAACTGTTCCCAGACCAGCTCCTCTCCATGAACCACATCTCACTGCTTTAGAAAATACAAAGAAATAAAAGATACTGCCATTGTATTCAAAAGGTTTGTAAGCTAATGGAGATGAACTTGTTAACAAAGAGCAATAATACAAGGTAGAATACAATAGGTGCCCTAATACAAAAGCTAGCTCATAGCACATATTTTCCCCAAACCTAATTTACCTGTCTGGAATGGCATATGCCATTTACAAAATTTCAAATAAATTATTTCATGCATATCAGTCATTATTAAAACTTTGTATTTGATAATAAGATGTATGTGTGTATCACAATTTTACACACACACACACACACACACATATATATATATATAAAAGAATATTTTACCATCTTTTTTGTTTTGAAAGGTGCTCTGTGAAATTTAAGAGGAAAAAGCCCTCTCATAGACATCATTATGAACAACTCTGTGAATGAAGACTTGGAAAACATCCAACTCAATTACTGCTGGAGCTGCGGTTGACCAACTAGAGACAGAAGCTATTGTTATTTCCAAGTCAAATGGCTTGCTTCTGTCTCCAGTGAGAACCATTACTCTCCATATGCTAGTAGCAAAATAATTTAGGAAATATTTTAGATTTATAAATATATAATATGGTAGATGAGAGCCAGATCATAGTGCGACGGAGTCACACTTTTGACGTGAAAGTTTCTGGCAATTCCCCTCCCCATTCCCTCGAAAATGGACTGTTTTCTTGCTATTTCTTTTTCTGCCCAGCAAGGAGGGACTTCTGATGACAGACTGGTTTGAGAGCTTCTATGCTGGAGAATCGGAAGAAAATGGTGAAGTGGGGTGTGTGATCAAGAGTTGCATGGAATCCTGATTTGCTAGATGTGGCTAGATCCTTGCAAGCATGGGTTACTGATGTCAACTTCAATTTTAGTTACGTGAAATGTACTTCTTTGAAAGACAACACTATGTGAGGGATGGTTTTATAACAGTAATATTGTTGCCTTTAAACGAGTAGCATTAACTAGCAACGTTTTACCTTGTCATTTTCCTCCCTCAAAGTACTCAATGTTTGAAGCTAGATCTTCAAAATCTGTCAGAGCTACTTTTTTTTGATGAATGCAAAACCAAACATGGATAATGCTGAAAGAATCCCATGAGTCATAGATTTTAACACTGTTTTTGGCTCTTATAATATTGACTCAATTAAAATGTGGGCATTTTCCCCTTTATAAGAACCTGTGAAATAGAAATAATCAATATAATCTCAGTTTTACAAACAGATAAATTTTAGATGCAAGAGATTAGATGCTTGATTTAGAGTCACTTGGTGAATTGGGTCTCCTGATAAATTAAATTACAAAACTGGCATGAACTCACAGAACTTTTTGTCCCAAAGAGAATGACTGGATGATTTTGGCAATTGGAACAGCTACAGACATAAGAATGAAGAGAAGCTTCAATCAGCTACTGATGTTCCAGCAAGCTCCTCATCCTAATATCCTGCCGTGAACACCAGCATGTTCCACAGAGACATTACTGTTAAAGAAGGATTTTGGGACTTTTGTGCTTTGAAAAGGCTTCACTCCACCTATATCCCAGACCCCCACCTCCAGCTTCTCCTCTGCTCACATATTACCCGAGAAATGTCATACTCTTCACTACTTTAAGTTGGACTGACATCTAGGGGGATTTGGGACAATGCATTTTATAAAATAACATTTTATTTTATACAGTATGTTTTGAGGGGAAAAGACCCAGGAAATATCACCAGGACAAAAATGGGACAGAAAGAGGGCAGAGTATGAATTTTGTTTGAGTTTGTTTTTTATCATGCCATGAAATAGAAAGCTTGGAACTATTCTTGATAGTACACCCATGAATAAATGGGTCAAGGAGGAGCACTCTGAATCAGTCCTGTCACTAATAAGAGAAGGGGAAGTTGCCAGGCTCTGAAATACTTCCCCATGGGCAACAGATCTATTAGGTAGATATTGTCCCTCTCCCTGCTGGCAGAACACGATTAATATCATGGGAAAAGCTCAAGGATGATTAGGAAGCACATATTTTATTTTTAAAAAGCCTAACTATCTAAAACCTGAAATGTATGTATTTAATTTTCTCCAGAAATGGTTTGCAATCATCTTCCCTTGTCACTGCATTTTTCAGGATAGAGAAAGCTCATGCCTTTGTGTTTGTGGTACACTTCAAGTTCTTAGAGTGACTAATAGCACTGCATTCTTGGATGATTCAGGAGGATATTTAGTAGTATTAATGTATTATTTTAATAAGTAAATTTAAGGCAGACTATTTCTCCAGTTGAATTGCCTTTGTGAAGTCCCACTGAGTCTTCCTAGTTTATATAATAAGGCTGACTCTGTTGGAAGGGTGACCTGCCTGCCTGGCCAGAAGTAAGAGAAATCGCTTTTTGACCTAAACTTACTCCCATCATTGATTTATTTTTCCAGATGCTTCAGCACAATCTTTCTTACCTGGATCAGGGATACTGCAAGAAAGAAAGCATTGATCTGGATCAAGAACGGCTCCATATTGTGTTTCTGGTTTTTCTAAGGCAGGAATGCAAGCTCAGCATCTGGCAAATGGGTTGTATACAACCTTTTATAGGTCATAAACTTTTTGAGTATCTGATGAAAGCTGTGTTGATCCAGGTCCTCTGAGATGGGGTTAACTGTGCAAGAGAGTCATTGAGGGAAAGACCTGTGAGGGAAAATGGTGAGACAGAGGTGGTTAGGAGTGCCATCTGACTCTTAGGGTAGGCCAGGAGTGCCATCAGACTGAGAAGGAGATTCTGACCCCCTGTGGAGGAGAAACAAAACGAAGGTAGGCTAGGTGGAAGTGCCTTAGACTTTAATGCATGTCTAAGAAACTTTTGGCAAAGCTGATAAGGAGTCCTCGGGCCACAGGGGCAGGTCAGAGGAGTCCTGCATCTCCCATTGAGATGCCTGCCCTAGTGTCCTGCCTCACTTACTCATGGCTGAAAGCAGCAGGTGCGAGGCATGGCTTCAGTGAGTTGATGGATTTCAGAGCAGCAGCACGTCAATTATAATCCTGACAGTCAGGTCTGAGAGGGACATTCTCATGGCTGCCACAGTCTCCTTGCACTGCACAGACCTACTTCACCACACAAGGTCAGGGAGCAGATCCTACATGGTTTCCATGAACCTCTTTTTCTGAGGGAAAAACTTAGTAAAGGAAGGTTAATAAGACGAATTACAACCCCTGTTCTGCAGCAGGTCTTGAGGCTGCCTCTTCCTCAACCGTCACCTGTGCAGGTTTTACTGACTTTACCTGATGGTTTAATCCAAATCTTCATTCCTGAGAGGTCTGAGCCTTTGGGAATCATACACTTCTGAGGTTGCAGTCACCACACTTGCCCACTCAAAGTCATAAATGGGCAAGAGAGTACCTGGAGGCACCAAAGTGTATTATCTGGGCAACACGCACACATTCTTCCATGCTCCAATTGTATAAAAACAGCCCTACTTCCTCCTGGTGATCAGCATCAATTATTGCCATAATTGTGATCCCTTTTCTTGCCTGCTGGCCCCTGGACACAAGTAGTCCAAAGTGTCCTGGTGGCAGCCATAGCTTAGAGTTCCATGGGACCCTTCCTACACCCCTTGGCAAGAGTGGGCCCTCTTTGAGGAACATAACCACCAACTCTGCAGAACCCAGAGTTGATGAGACAAGAAGCACAACGTCCTCCAGTGGTAAGTGAGGCTACTCATGCTTCCACCCTTTGTCCTCTGGATCTATGTATTTTTTCCTACTGGGGACACAGCACCAGATAAAAGCCTCATATTTAATACATACACTGTATCCTGAAGGATGATGCCTCCTTCTTTCAGAGTGTTGCCTTCAAAGCAACAATTTAGTTACTTTCAAAGACCATTCCAGCATTGGTTGAAGCCGGCTGCCTCTGGACACTGTAGTACCTGATATGACCAGTGAATCTCATTATCATGGGGTCATTCTCACCCCTCCTTCGTAGTAACATGGGTCCTCTGGTCAGATGTTATGTTGCATGGGATTCCATGCTTATGAATCAGGACTTTCATAATCCCTCGATAGTGATGCTGGCTGAGATTCTGCAGGAAGTAATAGCAAACCTAGGCCTAGAGTGGTTATCTATCCCTGTGAGGACAAACTGCTGGCTGTTGCAGAACGGAAGGCGCCCAGTGTTTTTGACTTGACAACTGACCAAGGGATAATGTCATATCTGGGAGCTCAGTATGGGTCTCTTTTGTTGACAGGTTGGATGTTCAAAGGCAGCATTAACTAGATCAGTCTTGGTAAATGGGATTCCGTGCTGTTGGCCTATGTCTCTGCCAACATGACCCCTCCATGTAGATGCCCATGGTGCCCTGCTTGTGTGGTGGACATTTTCTGGTGGATAGTTATGTGTGATACAAAGATATTCATACTTTGTACCCACTCCCATATGTCCATCTACATACCCCTACCCCAGCACCCCTGGTCTCTGATCTAGTCTTCACTTCCAGGATTCTGACTAGATGGACAGACCATTGGCCACTGCCTGTGAATCTGTAAATATTATTATTTCAGGCCACTTCTTCCACAGAAAGTAGATGACTAGATGTACCACTTCAGCTTCCCATTCAGAAGATTTTCCCTCTCACTGTCTTTCGGGGCCACTTCTGAATGTGATTGCAATGAAGCCATCATTCATGTTTAGCTTTCACTCACGTAAAAAAGCAGACTCATCTGTAAACCAAGAAAGAGGTTTATTCTCCTTCAGCTATTTATATGTGAACTCTCCTTCATATGGCTACAGGTGCAAACCAGGGAAGGAGAACTGGTGCATCATTTATGGATGATATGGGGGTCTGAGCTACCTGCTTATGCAATTTACTTGTGTTCTCGAGTCTTGCTTGAACTCCTTCCTAGATGTACCATTTCCATAGTATGATGGATTGATGGTAGGTCTATCTGACTTTATGACTTGGGTGGGTCAGAAAGAACCCAACTCATAATGAGTAGTTCTGGCTGCATGGTCACTTGACACCCATGGTCAAGTGTTTTGTCTTTATTGGGGCCCAGTAACATGCCGGGACTTGTTTCTCAAAAGGCATAACGTTTTTTGCTGCGGGTGGCAGGTCCTTGCTCCAGACTCCTAGGACCTACATTGTTTTGCTCCCACTGGAGCTTGCCATAAACTCCAGACTGTATCTTTGTCCACCATTAACAACTGTAATACCATATGGTCTGCTGGATTATATGGCCCAAGTGGCAAGACTGCTTGTACCATAACCTGGATCTGCTGCAGATTATATTCCTGCTCAGGATCCTACTCAAAGCCAGCAGCCTTGCATGCCACCTTGTATACAGGCTAGAGGAATATTCATAGGGGTGGAATGTGCTGCCTCCAGAACCCAAAGAGACCTACCAGGTGCTGGACTTCTTTATCTACAGTAGGGCATGTAACATACAGCACTGTGGTTTACTTTAAAAGTTGTATCCAAGCATGATCCTGACCACTGAACTCCTTTATTGGGACACTTTTCCAGGTCACTATCAGTGAAATCTTTAGCAATAGAGCTACCACTTTGTGCTAGGGACTTTCCAAACCCCACCTGTTAACCAGGACAACTCCTGGTACCACGTGTATAGTCCAACTCCTCCAAGAAGTCGATACTACATGGGATTAGTAATGCAAGAGATTTATTAAGGACAGTGCCTATGAGGGAAAATTGGGAGGGAGCCAGGGAAGGCTCAAAGCAGATCTGACCCTGGGTGAAGGACAGAGAGAAGGGAGGAAGGAAGGAAGAGAGGAAGGTTGAGTGGATGCATCTTAGACTGAAGTACAGTTCTGAGGGAGTTCAGCAAGGCTGTCAGGGAGCCATTGAGCCAGAGTTGCCATCAGAGGAGTCCTGCAATTGTCTTGGAGCAAGCTGTGGGCACTGTAGCCTTGGGATCAACTCAGTAATGGATTTCAGAGTGCTGGGGCCATCAGTCAATATGCTCTTGGCAGTAGATCTGAGAGGTGCATATTCATGGCTTCCCAAAAAGCTCTGATTCCCATCACAGAAAAAAGTACTAATATACACATAAAATGCTGTGCCTAATTTTACACAGTTAATTGATCCACTCAGGTGTATTCATTGCCTCTCATGGGTGGTTAAGAAAACCTGTTTTCAGAGTTAATTGTTGATCTCACTTAGTAATAATAGATTCTGTGAACTTTTATCTGGAGGATATGCAACACATCAAAAATCACTATAAATTAATTGCTGCTATGATTTGAATGTGTGTGTCCCTCCAAAATTCATGCATTGGAACTTAAACCCCAAGGTGATGGTTTTGGAAGGTAGAGACTTTAGGAGGTCATTAGTTCATGAGGGCTTCTTCATCGTGAATGGGATTAATGCTCTTTTAAAGAGGCTTTACACAGCATTCATGCCCTTTTGCCCTTCTGCCAAGTGAGTATATAGCAACAAAGCACCATCTTGAAAGCAGAGACAAAACCTCCACCAGACACTGAATCTGCTGGCACTTTGTTACTGGACTTCCTGCTTCCAGAACTGTGAGAAATAAATTTCTGTTATTTATAAATTACCCAGTCTGTGATAATTTGTTACAGCAGCAAGGATAAACAAAGACAACTTCTTAAGGAGATATATAGCCTCTTCATTTATAAAAAAGGACCATATACTCTTAATATTATGTAAAGTACTGTATGCATTGTAGATAATCTGAATTTGTCAAATGGGTATCAAATAAAGATACTAGTCAAAATTGTCCCATGTTAGAAATAGCTTTAGCAGTAGGAGTGAGAAGCAGCAATGGCTTTTCAATCTCTTGTTTTCCTCCTTTCCCCATCCTTCCCCTGGTCTTTCAATCTTGAACCCGTCTCTTTACTCGTAGTTTGGCAGAGCAGAAATTTGGCGAATCTACCAATTGCAGAAGGTTCAGACCCTTATTCTAATAAGGAAGGTGCCCAATTTCTTTAATCAAATAAGATGATTTAAAAGTGTAATTCCTCTTTGATAGGCAGTTCAGTTGAAGTGATGCAGTAGAATACATTTCCAAATCCAGACTAAAGACGATCTTGGGCAACTCATTTATTTCCTTTGCTTTGGATTTCCTTACCTTTCTTAATGTTTACAAATATATAGTTATTTATTTACTTATAATTTTAATTGAGATAAAATTCAAATAGTGCATAAATAGTAAGGCAACAGCTCAATACATCCTTACAAACAGTTAGGTAACCACCAACCAGATCAAGTTAAATTACTGGGTCATAGGACATATGTATGTTAGCTTTGCTAGATACTGCTAAATAGTTCTGCAATGTGGTTGTACCAGTTTACAGTCCCATCAGCAAGGTATAAGAATTTTAGGGTCAGGCATGGTGGCTCAAGCCTGTAATCCCAGCACTTTGAGAGGCCGAGGTGGGCAGATTACGAGGTCAGGAGATCGAGACCATCCTGGCTAACACAGTGAAACCCCATCTCTACTAAAACTACAAAAAAAAAAAAATTAGCTGGCACCTGTGGTCCCAGCTACTTGGGAGGCTGAGGCGGGAGAATGGCGTGAACCCGGGAGGCGGAGCTTGCAGTGAGCAGAAACTGCACTCCAGCCTGGGCTACAGAGAGAGACTCCATTTCAAAAAAAAAAAAAAAAAAAGAATTTTAGCTGTTCCATATCTTATCCTTACATACACTAGGAACTGCAATTCCTTTACATTTTAGTCATTCTGGTGGGGATTTCCCACTTTTAAGTAAGACTAACTGAGCTACTATTACTCTGTATCACTCTGAGAGTCTCTTAGAAAGCTTGGGATTGTTTTATCCTGCTAGATACACAGAGTAGTGATGGGTTTTGTTTTATTGACTACATGTTAAAGTATTCTTAGTTCTTTGGAAGAGAGCCTCACAGGCTGGAGTGCAGTGGCACAATCATGGCTCACTGCAGCTTCAACTTCCTGGGCTCAAGCAATCCTTCCACCTTAGTCTCCTGAGTAGCTGGGACTACAGGCACATGCCACAACTACTGGCTTTTGTTGTTGTTGTTGTTGTTGTTGCTATGTTGCTCAGGCTGGTCTTGAACTCCTGGTCTCAAGCAATGCTCCTGCCTTGGCCTCCCAAAATGCCGGGATTACCGGATGAGCCACTGCAGCCGACTATGATAATTTCAAGTTCAAAATGATTATTCTTTTCTTCAACTTTTAGATTCAACTGCCAAGTCCTGCCAGTTTTCTCTTGGCTCAAATCTTCCATTTTCATGACTACTGCTCTAGTTCAGGGAACAAACTAGCCAGGAGACTGGTTTCCCAAATAAATCTATACAACACCACCAGATTAATCTTGAGGAAGCACTGCTTTCATTATATCCCTCTTTAATGTCAAAATGTTCGATGTTCCCCAGTGCCTGCAGGAAAATTCTAAACTTAGTGCCTTATTAATGAAGGTGCTCCTTAGTTTTGTGCTAACATACTAAAGACTTCCACAAACAAATCCTCCACTTCAAATCATGTGGACTACTCACTGACCATCAAACATTCTCATCTCACACATTTACTCACAGTCATACCAACTGGAATGTCCTTCTTTTCTTTGCCCACCCAAATGTTGCCAGTCCCTCAATGATCAAGTTGCATCCATCCACTGACCTGAAGGGGTTCCTTATCAGTCTTGCAGGTGGCATTTTCTCACTCCTCTTAGGTCTTATGGCATTTCATAATTGTATAAAACAGAACAAATATTTACAGAGTGGCAACAGAATGCAAGGTGATATGGTAGATTTGAAAATAAATGATATACTCCTTGAACAGAAAGCACTCAAAATGTGAGATAACAGTAAAACGGAAAGTTTGAATAGGAAATATGAGATATGTCACTAACATTTTGAGCACGTGCTACGTAGCAGGCCATGCTCTAAATATTTCCCTGGACTAGCACATATATTTCTATAAGTAGTTGTTATTACTATCCTCTGTTTACAAATGAGGAGTCTGAGGCTATAGCACTCAGTCAAGGTCATCCAGCTAAGAGGACCAGTAGGATTGGAATAGCTGATATTCTCATCCTTCGGGCTATCAAACTAAAGAAAGAAAAGGAGACAGAATTAACATAGAGAATTTATTTGGGCAAAGATTGAGGACTGCAGCCCAGGACACACTTCCAAGTTGCCTTGGGGAATGCTCCATTTGGGCCTTTTGTTACAAGATTTTAAAGGCAAAAGGGGACAAGGACTTGTCTGATACAAAGTTGTTTGACAGGAATTCTCACTGGTTTACCAGAACAAGTTTGGTTAGTGGTTGGTTATGCATTGCTAAACTATGGCTATGAATTATGGTGTCTAGCATATGGCATTTCGTAGCTACTTGGCTTCAGTTAGTCTAGAGCCCATATAGCAAGTGCCCTCAAGATGTAGATGTAATTATTTAGCTCAAGTGGGAGTGAGATTTCACTGCTGTTGATTTTAACACCTCTCTGGGCCTGATAATTGAAGAGGGCTTGCATTCGTCAGATAAAAGTCTCTTTTCCTTTTCAAGGCCATCCTGCACTTAAGATGAGATCCCAAGTTCCAATTCTTCCAGGAGAAAGAAAGATTGGGAGGATGGAATACATTGAAAGACAAATAGGGAGGTGAATACAGAGAAGCAGAGGAAGGCAAGAATTAACAACAGAGAAATGAAGAGATAGAGTGAAGCATGAGCCAGTAAAATGGAGCTCAGAATCCTGGAGCTAGTTCTGCCAATATTGATTGTGCTCCCAGGTACCTATTTTATAAACAGATCTGTTGTACAAACTCAAAGTTGTCTTCACAGAACACTTTTGATGGATAGGTTGTGTCAATGGCTTCCCATTGAACATAAAATAAACCAAATTTCTTATCTTAGCCTCAAAGGCCAATATGGACTGATCCCTGCTGAACTTTTCAGATGTGTCTTGTGCTCCTCTCTCTCTTGCTCACTATACTGTAGCTATACTCTCTTCCTCCAGTCCCATGAAGAAGACAAGCCCTCTTTCATCTCAGAGCCAATCTGTACACTATTCCCTCTAGCTGGAATATTCTTCCCCTCCATTCTTCACTTAATTATGCGGAAATCAGAAATTAAATACCTTGATTTCTTTTACTGACCTTAAAGAAATGTAATTTTTACAATTATATTTAATGAAAAGCCTTGAGGGGAGATAATCTTATTAGCATAAGCACTTTGAGAATTAATTCAAAGTGTCATGCTGGTTGTTAACTTCTTAGCAAGACAACGAAGAGAATTTCAGAGAACTCAGAATTTATCGTTCAGTGACTATGTAAAAAGGCATTGTCAGANTTACTCTGTATCACTCTGAGAGTCTCTTAGAAAGCTTGGGATTGTTTTATCCTGCTAGATACACAGAGTAGTGATGGGTTTTGTTTTATTGACTACATGTTAAAGTATTCTTAGTTCTTTGGAAGAGAGCCTCACAGGCTGGAGTGCAGTGGCACAATCATGGCTCACTGCAGCTTCAACTTCCTGGGCTCAAGCAATCCTTCCACCTTAGTCTCCTGAGTAGCTGGGACTACAGGCACATGCCACAACTACTGGCTTTTTGTTGTTGTTGTTGTTGTTGTTGCTATGTTGCTCAGGCTGGTCTTGAACTCCTGGTCTCAAGCAATGCTCCTGCCTTGGCCTCCCAAAATGCCGGGATTACCGGATGAGCCACTGCAGCCGACTATGATAATTTCAAGTTCAAAATGATTATTCTTTTCTTCAACTTTTAGATTCAACTGCCAAGTCCTGCCAGTTTTCTCTTGGCTCAAATCTTCCATTTTCATGACTACTGCTCTAGTTCAGGGAACAAACTAGCCAGGAGACTGGTTTCCCAAATAAATCTATACAACACCACCAGATTAATCTTGAGGAAGCACTGCTTTCATTATATCCCTCTTTAATGTCAAAATGTTCGATGTTCCCCAGTGCCTGCAGGAAAAATTCTAAACTTAGTGCCTTATTAATGAAGGTGCTCCTTAGTTTTGTGCTAACATACTAAAGACTTCCACAAACAAATCCTCCACTTCAAATCATGTGGACTACTCACTGACCATCAAACATTCTCATCTCACACATTTACTCACAGTCATACCAACTGGAATGTCCTTCTTTTTCTTTGCCCACCCAAATGTTGCCAGTCCCTCAATGATCAAGTTGCATCCATCCACTGACCTGAAGGGGTTCCTTATCAGTCTTGCAGGTGGCATTTTCTCACTCCTCTTAGGTCTTATGGCATTTCATAATTGTATAAAACAGAACAAATATTTACAGAGTGGCAACAGAATGCAAGGTGATATGGTAGATTTGAAAATAAATGATATACTCCTTGAACAGAAAGCACTCAAAATGTGAGATAACAGTAAAAACGGAAAGTTTGAATAGGAAATATGAGATATGTCACTAACATTTTTGAGCACGTGCTACGTAGCAGGCCATGCTCTAAATATTTCCCTGGACTAGCACATATATTTCTATAAGTAGTTGTTATTACTATCCTCTGTTTACAAATGAGGAGTCTGAGGCTATAGCACTCAGTCAAGGTCATCCAGCTAAGAGGACCAGTAGGATTGGAATAGCTGATATTCTCATCCTTCGGGCTATCAAACTAAAGAAAGAAAAGGAGACAGAATTAACATAGAGAATTTATTTGGGCAAAGATTGAGGACTGCAGCCCAGGACACACTTCCAAGTTGCCTTGGGGAATGCTCCATTTGGGCCTTTTTGTTACAAGATTTTTAAAGGCAAAAGGGGACAAGGACTTGTCTGATACAAAGTTGTTTGACAGGAATTCTCACTGGTTTACCAGAACAAGTTTGGTTAGTGGTTGGTTATGCATTGCTAAACTATGGCTATGAATTATGGTGTCTAGCATATGGCATTTCGTAGCTACTTGGCTTCAGTTAGTCTAGAGCCCATATAGCAAGTGCCCTCAAGATGTAGATGTAATTATTTAGCTCAAGTGGGAGTGAGATTTCACTGCTGTTGATTTTAACACCTCTCTGGGCCTGATAATTGAAGAGGGCTTGCATTCGTCAGATAAAAAGTCTCTTTTCCTTTTCAAGGCCATCCTGCACTTAAGATGAGATCCCAAGTTCCAATTCTTCCAGGAGAAAGAAAGATTGGGAGGATGGAATACATTGAAAGACAAATAGGGAGGTGAATACAGAGAAGCAGAGGAAGGCAAGAATTAACAACAGAGAAATGAAGAGATAGAGTGAAGCATGAGCCAGTAAAATGGAGCTCAGAATCCTGGAGCTAGTTCTGCCAATATTGATTGTGCTCCCAGGTACCTATTTTATAAACAGATCTGTTGTACAAACTCAAAGTTGTCTTCACAGAACACTTTTGATGGATAGGTTGTGTCAATGGCTTCCCATTGAACATAAAATAAACCAAATTTCTTATCTTAGCCTCAAAGGCCAATATGGACTGATCCCTGCTGAACTTTTCAGATGTGTCTTGTGCTCCTCTCTCTCTTGCTCACTATACTGTAGCTATACTCTCTTCCTCCAGTCCCATGAAGAAGACAAGCCCTCTTTCATCTCAGAGCCAATCTGTACACTATTCCCTCTAGCTGGAATATTCTTCCCCTCCATTCTTCACTTAATTATGCGGAAATCAGAAATTAAATACCTTGATTTCTTTTACTGACCTTAAAGAAATGTAATTTTTACAATTATATTTAATGAAAAGCCTTGAGGGGAGATAATCTTATTAGCATAAGCACTTTGAGAATTAATTCAAAGTGTCATGCTGGTTGTTAACTTCTTAGCAAGACAACGAAGAGAATTTCAGAGAACTCAGAATTTATCGTTCAGTGACTATGTAAAAAGGCATTGTCAGAAAAAGAGCCAATTGTGGTGAAATGTTTTAAAGGTAAAGATATGTGATCTGTCCCTTGTTAATGGGATAAGTCTTTCAGAGAGATGTTCCGTGACATGGTTAGTAAATACAAAATGTCTAATGTAACCACTCCTGCTCATAAAACATGTTTGTTACAGGAACCCCTCTAGTCGTTCACTTAAGTAATCAAATTATTTGTAATAAGAAATACAATGGGCTCATTTAAGCCATAAGTGAACTTCTCAGCCCTACAGCTGAAGCACTGGCATCACCTCAGACAAATCTGATCCAAAACCAATGAAAAGCCTGTTTTTCCCAATTATTCTCATCAGTCAGAACTCAGTTTAAGGTCACCTTCTTTGAGAGGCTTGCTCTGGGAACTATATTTAAAGCAGTACTACTCAAAATTTGGAAAATTATTTGGTAAAAATACAGAGGCCCAGGCTTTCCTTACTTTGATTAAGCCAGGACAACTGCATTCTTTATTAGCTCTCCAGTTAATTCTGATACCCATGAAAGTTTGAGAACTACCAATCCAAATGTTTATCTTTCCTTTCATACCTTTATTTTCTATTATAGCACCCAATTTGTTTCCCACACAGCTCTTATCACAATATCTATTTACATGTGGTTGTCAGTCTCCCCTACTAAACTATAAGCATCATGAGGCAGTGATCATGTCTTTCTTGTCAATTACTGTATCCCCAGAACCTAACACAATGCCTGGCACACACTTGGGGCTCCAAAAATAGACAGCTTTGTATGCATAGAATTTTTTTTAAAAAACTTCAATGTGAATTGCTTCCTAGTACAGCCAAGACTTGTTTTATAATAGTAAATCATAAACTTTTTTATTTTCCGCCAGAATCTTTTTGAGGGAATGCTAATAAATATTACAGATAAAATCAGAATGAGAGTTGGGCCTGGTGGCTCACGCTTGTAATCCCAACACTTTGGGAGACTGAGGTAGGTGGATTACTTGAGGTCAGGAGTTCAAGACCAGCCTGGCCAGCAGGGCAAAACCCCGTCTCTACTAAAAATGCAAAAATTAGCCAAGCGTGGCAGCAGGCACCTGTAATCCCAGCTACTCAGGAGGCTGAGGAAGGAGAATCGCTTGAACCAGGGAGGCAGACATTGCAGTGAGCCAAGATCACACCACTGTACTCCCGTCTGGGTGACGGAGGAAGACTCCGTCTCAAAAAACAAACAAAAAAAAAAAAATCAGAATGCGGTCAGTGGTTCTTGTTTAATCAAAAATGGTTGTTCCAGAGTTCTGCCTTCTTGGCCTCTCTTGGATCCCTGAAGGCAGTATAGGGCCATGCTTTACAAAGTGTGGTCCCTGGAACAGAAGCATCAGCAGATGATGCAAAAGAAATGGTGAGAAAAATTGCCGACACCTTAGCACAAATCAAAGCAGTAGAACCAAAAATCATTGTATTCTTCACTATCACACAGAGGCACTTATCAAAAAAGCCAAGTTCACTTAAGAATGTCCTCGATGGCTGGGGCAGTGGCTCAGGCTTGTAATCCCAGCACTTTGGAAGGCCAAATCAGTCCGATCACTTGAGGCCAGGAGTTCGAGACCAGTCTGGCCAACATGGTGAAACCTCGTCTCTACTAAAAATACAAAAATTAGCTGGGCATGGTGGCGGGTGCCTGTAATTCCAGCTACTCGGGAGGCTGTGGCCTGAGAATTGCTTGAACCTGGAAGACAGAGGTTGCAGTGAGCCAAGATCACGCCACTGCACTCAAGTCTGAGTGACAGAGTGAGACTGTCTCAAAAAACAAAAAGTCCTCGATGAAACAGTAAAAATTGTTAATATTAAATTTCAGCCCTTGAGGACACATCTTTTTAATATTCTGTGTGATGAAATGGGAGGTGAGCATTAAGTCCTTCTGTGGCATAATGAAGTATGATGGTTGTCTTGAAGAAAAACACTTTTGCAATTCTTTGAATTGTGCATTTAACTAGCCACCTTTTACATGGGACACCAGTTTTACTTGGGAAAAAAGCAACTGACAAAATGGTCGCTGAGACTTGGCTATTTGGCAGACATCTTGAAAATTAACAAAATATACCTGTCACTTTAAGGAAAGCAGTTGGCATTATTTCTTTTGTTGTTGTTGTTATTGTTGTTGTTTTTGAGACGGAGTCTCGCTCTGTCACCCAGGCTGGAGTGCAGTGGCGCGATCTCGGCTCACTGCAAGCTCCGCCTCCTGGGTTCATGCCTTTCGCCTGCCTCAGCCTCCCGAGTAGCTGGGACTGCAGGCGCCCGCCACCGCACCCGGCTAATTTTTTGTATTTTTAGTAGAGATGGGGTTTCACCGTGTTAGCCAGGATGGTCTTGATCTCCTGACTTCGTGACCCACCTGCCTCAGCCTCTCAAAGTGCTGGGATTACAGCCACCGTGCCCGGACAGCAGTTGGCATTATTTCTTGTCAAAGATACAATTTTAGCTTTCAAGAGAAAACTAGAATTGTGTAAAATGTGTACCTACTTCTCAATGCCTAAAGATTTTTCTAATGAGATCAGCAGTGATATTAACAAATATGATTTTCTGATTTTATGTAATGAAATGTGCCATTATTTGGAAGATCTGTATAACTCAGTGAACTAATATTTTCCAAATGATCAGTGTGGAATCATGTATGAGTAAAAGGTTCATTCAAAGGGCAAGATAGACATGAAATTGAATGTAACAGTGTAGAAAAGTTAATTTATATGGTTTCACATTCCACATTGCAACTAATCTATAAGGAGCTATAATCAGTTGTGGAGTTTCAGTGTAACAACAAAATATATCCACAATTAGCTGCAAAGACTATTAAAATAGTCCTTTTTTCCAAAAACATATCATGTAAGGTGAGATATAAAACAAGTTTGGCCACTCCATTGATTAACTTTATTTTGTTGTGGAAAATGTAGTTCTCATAAAATATGTTGCTTATGTTAACTTGTGATATGTTTATTATTGATATAATAAATGAATCAATAAATAAATATTTCTAAAATTTCTGTTTTACTTTCTAGTGTGGCATATACTGATATATTCCACATAAATAAAAGCTTTTTAAGATCGTCAAAATTTATAAGAGCATAAAGAGTTTCTGAGTCCAAAACTTTTGAGAACTGCTGCCTTAAGAACAGTGTGAAAACTTCTTCTTTTGAGCAGTGCTATTCTCAAAGATGGATGATAAACCTTGATCAGTTCTTCCTAATATTTTCCTCTTTTGCCAGCTAGACCTAAAGTCCAGCAATTACTAAATGCCCCTGATTTATTTCACATAAATATATATTCCTGTGATGCCTTTCTAAGTAGAGTTTAGTCACCTTGATTGGATTTTCAGACTTGTTGGCCTCCATGATTCCATTTGGCAATGAGCCAAGTCACTCCCCTCAGTTGCATATTTACGAACCAGCTCCTAGACAGAAATTACTAAATAAAGTGTCAGCTGCTGGACCCTGCCAATTTCAGAAGACAAGCTCATTCCTTGTACTTTTTTTATACCAAATATTCCACTCAATATCTTTCTGATGATGGGATATAAATTTTACAAAGGGCTAAAGAAACAATAGACAGTGTTAAAACAATTGAACAAAGGGGCTAATATTTGTTTAGCATTTGCTCTAAACCAAATTCTGTTATATATGTTACTGCATTTAATTCTCCCAACAACTCTATGAGATGAATATTATTATTCCCATTTTACAGATGAGAAGAGCAGGGTTGGATAACTGTTATACAGTAGAGGAGGGATGAAACCCAGGCCTCAGTGACTCCTAAGACAGAGCAATAGTCAGACAATCTGGGTTGTGTCATATACTTTATAGTGGTATTTTACAGATATGGGGGGTGAAAACCCTTCATACAAGCCTTCAGAATTGCCTCAGACCAGTGATCTCAGTGTGGTCCCTGGACCAGCAGCATCAGCATCCCTAAGAATTTGCCAAAGTACAGATTCCTAGGCCTTACTTCAAATCTGCTAAATCAGATACTTTGTAGGTGGGGCCCAGTAATCTGTGTATTATCAAGCCCTCCAGGGGATTCTGATGCACACTTCAGTTGGAGAACCACTAAAACAAGCTTGTGTTTGTCCAACCTGTGGCCCGTGGGCCACATGCGGCCCAGAACAGCGTTGAATGTGGCCCAACACGAATTTGTAAACTTTCTTAAAACATTATGAGGTTTTTTGCAATTTTTTTATTGTTAGTTCCTCAGTTACCATTAGTATTAGTGTATTTTATGTGTGACCCAAGATAATTCTTTTAATGTGGCCCAGGGAAGCCAAAAGATTGGACATTCTTGCACTAAAGTATGCCAACACAGCCTCAGGAAGCCAGGGCAAGGGGCAGACCAACTAAACAGCTACTGGGTTTGCCAATCTGTAAGGGTGCTAAAATTCCACATAACTTAATCAGAAATATTGTGGCAGTTAACTTAAATCTCCTCTTCTCTGGGGAAAGTAAATTGGTCTCATTCCTATTCCATGCAGGTAATAAATTTCCTGTTTTGAATTTCAATATGTGACAGAAAATAGTGTTTGTTATTTTAATATTCTCCTGTCTTCTACAAAAGGTTGATCCTGGTAACTGGAAGAGTTTTTGTTTGCTAAACGTGAGTTCTTCCACATTTGTCTAATAGCCTCTTAGCGCCCTACTCCTCCTTGATGCCTGAAGGATGAGCAGTACAGACCGACAAAACATCTTATTCATGGGTCATCTTAGATCGTATTCCCTAGAACGTAGCCTGAGATGGGGATTCTTGTGCCAGTGATTTATTGAGGACACACTCTCAGCAGAAGGCAATCAAGTTGAGGTGTCAGAGAGGGGTTGGGGGAGCAGTGTGGAGAGAAGCTAAGCAAGGACGTGGTCTCAAGTGGTTACTAGCTTCAGCCTGATCCCACCCACGTGGCGTTATGGGGCTGAAATTTCACCCACACACTTGCTCCTGCCTGGAGAGAAGGGAGCCAAGTTTTTATATCCCTATATCAGTCACTCATTAACTGTGGGCTACTAGTGGCCAGGCCAGGGTGAGAGTCTGACATCCTGGGCTAACAGTACTTCCTGGTGGCTGAAAGCAGCACTTTAAAGAAGGAGGCGGCTGTGAGGCATTAGCGCGCAACCCTGTCAGCAGCTGCCGGATGGACAAACCCAGGTGAAAGGCATCTGGATGGGGCACCACCAGCATCTACTACATGGATGTAATTTTAGGTTTCTGTTTGTATCTCTGGATATCAGTGTCCACTTCTGCCTAAGGTGTAAATTTTCCTCTCTAGCCCTTGGCCTTATAGAACCATAGCCCTGGACCAGCCAGCTTCCCGTTCCCCATTCAGCCTATGGGTAAATCAAATCAAGCAGCTGTATGTGTAGGATCCCAGATCATTTGCAGAGGGGCATTGAACACATGAATTATCCCTCCCTATTGAATATATTTCTATACTAGGAACATTGTTGTTATTTCCTAGATTTTTTCTTTTGTGAAATGAAAGGATAGACTGGATTTTTTAAAACCCTGTTCCAGTTTTAAAATTCATTTGCCTAAAAATTTTGCTCCAGAACGCAGTTGTGCTTGCATTTTCTCTAGGGATGAGTTTCACAAAAGCGTGTATTAGAGACTAAGTCTACTGTCATGGACATAAGTGAGGCACTAATAAGACTATGAAATGTTTTAGCACATGCCAGGGAATTCAATTCCATTTGATCTGGCCATGATTCTTTTATCAGTAATTGATATTAATTTTTCTGAATAATTATTAGGGAAGAATTTCTTTAAAATATTAAAGAACTACAGGGTTGATTCTCAAATACTTGTTTCAATGATTCGTGTCATATGTTTGCCACACAAAATGGACAGACGCTATCATTTTCACTATGGGGTCTTAAGGAACCTAGCAGAAACTGAGGCAAGACACTGCATTGTATGTGTCTCATTGCCCTCAAGTACAAGGTGATACTGAAAAAATTCCTGATATAAGTTGTTGATGGCAGGGTCTCCCCTACTAGACACTGATCCTTTGTATGATTTAAAACAAAGCACCTATTTGGGTATATGAAATACTAAAAAGTGCCCCCTCTCCATAGACAACATACAAAAAAGGCGTTCTTTCCTCCTGGCCACAAGGCCTGTAAGGAGACACAAGACTTGGTAACTGAAGTGCAGACTGGGTCTCAACCTTTATTCATTTCTTTCATCTGAGACTTTTACCCAAACCACAACTTGCAAGGCAGTATGTGGCATTCTTGGTTATAGGAGTCTGATCATTGTGACTTGAGTGGTTTTCTGTTATTTAATATGACTCTTTATATTTGTCAAAGGATATCAATCCTACAAGATTGCCGAGTGGCACCATGTCTCAGATTTGCCTCAATCATCTCTATATAAGACATCAATGAGAGCTTCCAAGACTAAAAGGCTCAAAAGGAATGTGTTCTGAATACTTTCTTCATATGTAGTCCTCACTCATCTTTATCACATGAGAAGACTTGCTATGGAATTTTGGCACTGGACCGAGGGGGCTCTGACATTTCAACTGAGGTGGGTCACGAAGTCAGGAGATCAAGACCATCCTGGCTAACACGGTGAAACCCCATCTCTACTAAAAATACAAAAAATTAGCCGGGTGCGGTGGCGGGCGCCTGCAGTCCCAGCTACTCGGGAGGCTGAGGCAGGCGAAAGGCATGAACCCAGGAGGCGGAGCTTGCAGTGAGCCGAGATCGCGCCACTGCACTCCAGCCTGGGTGACAGAGCGAGACTCCGTCTCAAAACAACAACAACAACAACAACAAAAGAAATAATGCCAACTGCTTTCCTTAAAGTGACAGGTATATTTTGTTAATTTTCAAGATGTCTGCCAAGTAGCCAAGTCTCAGCGACATTCCTACAGAATTGGGCTGAGAATGAGGTTAAATTGTATGTACACAATAAAGAAAGCTATAGGGCTTTTTGAGGAAAAAATGACTATATTTTGGCAAGAAAATTATTACAAGTTCTTTCCAATTGAGGGAAGAAGACTATGCTATCCATTTAATTCAAAGAATAACCAGGAATGAGATGGGACCTCGTTACTATGGGAGATCATTTGGTAAGTGGAAGGACACTTCTCTCTATGTAGGCAATTTGAGGGTGAGCCTTCCACAATCTATATGACACCTTCTGGTTAAATCATTGTTATACTCTCTGCTGAAAGATATTCCACTGAACTCCACTCTCTTTCTAAGTGCTTCCAATAAATAACCACGGACATGAAAGTCACCTTTGACATTTACTGGAAAATTTGATTTGTTTTTTCTGTAACATTATGAGCCTCTTTCTCCCACAAAAAAAAATGTTTTATTGCATCTTCATTGCAAATCTAATTTGTAATCCCTTGCTTACTCATTTAAGTCAGACATGTGTGCTGAAGAATATCAGTCAACCAGCCTGGAAACATTTTTCTAATAGTAAATGTAGAATGTAAAGGAAATTACATTATTTTGTGTTCTGTAAAATGTATAATTTTAAAAAAAACTTCACTTATGTTATTTAACATTTTAACTAAAAAATTCAAATTATGTCATGATCATTCAGCAATACAAATGTTGGTCACCCACAAGAGAAATCTAGTTATAATTACATTATAATAATTCAATAATATAAATTTTTATTATCCCAAAGAAAAATTGGAGGAAAAACATTGGCTAAAATGTTGCAAGTAGTAGATTTATGGAAATATTCAGCATATGGTGTGAGTAGATGCATGATAAACACAGACATGAAAAAAATTAAATTGCTCTTGCTAGAGAATTTGAACCGAAGAAAATGCTACTCTAGGTATCCATGGTTTTACCACTTGCTAACAAAAGCTTCTTATGGCTTGTATCATTACAGAGAAGAGATGCATGCTCTTGAAGGACTCCCCACTACCACATTCTCACAAGTTATTGGAAAAAAACTTCAGAGTTTGGGAACAGTAATAGCTATATTTTAAGAATTTTGTTATTTGCCTCCATAAATGAATGCCTGTCTACCTCATTGGCCTGAAAATTGTACCACATCTGTAAGATGAATCATTTGGCTTTCTAGTTGGTCCTGGGGGACAGGAACACAGCCCACAGATTTACCAGTAGCTCACTGCCTGGTAAATGTTTACTTATAAATTAGCGTGGGTGATAATTTATTCAGGTAATAAGCATAGATTACATTTAATGGCTTAGACATTATACATTATGAACACAGTATTTTATGTTGAAGTAAATGTATATGATAATTAATATGATACCTAAATGTAACTCAGAAATTGTGAATTAGAGAGTTTAAGCAAAGTTAAGTGTGTATTACAGTGCATCAGCACTTAAAGGCTTTGGGAAAGTTTCACAATGGCAAAGCAGTATCATACAGTTCACCCATACCATGTGTTAGGGATTTGTTTATTTTTTAGATTCTCTTCTCCTTTCCCCACAAACCAACTCATTCTGTTACTGAAGAACATTGCTTCTTTCTTGACGAGCAACACAACATCAAAATTTAGGCTTCTGGAGCTGAGGTGAGTAATCTGTCAGCAGGGACACCATGACAGCCTGATGACACAACAAAGAAAGAAAGAAATGGATAAACATTAGCGACAGTCTGCTTAGGGACCTAGAGAAGGTGAATTAGGTTTCAGCTTTGCAGGGCTACAGTTAAAATGCATTTTCTCAAGAAAACGGTAAGAGAACAGTTCTGAACTAATATTTATTTATTTATTGGAGGAGGGGATAAATGAAGGTCAACAGAGATCAGACTGACCCAAATAGATACACAAACACTGCATAATTAGGACTCACTCCAGGACTAGTGGGTCACAGAGTTGAAATGAGATGCTACAGTGATAGCCGTGATTGAATTTTCCAGTCATAAGTAAACCTAGTTATTGGCTAGTTTTAGAGAAATATAATCCCTCCTATCCCAGATCCTTGTGTTTATACTATGGTTTGATCACTCACAACCTAGAGAAGTTTAGGATGAATCAGATGTAGAGTGATCTGAGCAATGTCTGCTGTCTGAAGCTGGGTATTCCTGAAAGAGTATTATCTCTATAGCCAAGAGTATACAGCTTCCCCTTGGTCTGTCAGCCACAAATGGTAATTTTCACTTTTACTCTTCTCAACCTCCACAAGAATGACAATAATAATATCAGAAACAATGGTGAATGTTAGCTGAGTGCCTACTAGGTATTAGATAGAATACTAAGTACCATTTCATGTATTAGCCAAGAAATATTTTTCAAGCACTGTGCCAGGAGCTTTGGTGAGCTAGAGGGAAATGCTCACTCATTACCTCATTTAATACAACAAAATTCTAAGGTAGCTTTTATTATTATAATTCATAGTTGAGGAAATCAATCCTTGAGATGACAGATAGTGCAGAACTGGGTTGGAACCCAGGTTTTCTCCGACTCTATTCTTTTTAAAAATTATTATTTTTTGATTGATAAATTATAATTGTATATATTTATGGAGTACAATGTGATGTTTTGATATATGTATACAATGTACAATGATTAAATCAAGCTAATGAACATATCCATCACCTTACTTACCTATCTTTTTTATGGAGAGACATTTGACATTTCTTCTCTAAGTTATTTTGAAATATATATTATTATTGACTATAACAATCATTCTGCTGTGTAATAGATCTCAAAACCTATTCTCCCTGTCTACTTGAAACTCTGAACCCTTTGATCAACAACTCCCCATTGCCTTCCTTACCATCCCCTAGCCTCTGGTAATCATCATTCTACTCTCTACTTCTATAAGTTCAACTTTTTTAGAGTCCACATATAAGTGAGATCATGTAGTATTTGTCTTTCTGTGCCTGGGTTATTTTACTTAGCATAATGTCCACCAAAAAACTGTTAGAACTGATAAGGGAATTCAGTAAAATTACAGAAAATGAAATCAACATACAGAAATCAGTAGCATTTCTAATATACTAATAATCAACTATCTGAAAAGAAAATTAAGAAAATAATCACATTTGTAATAGCAACAAAAAATTACTTATGTATAAATTTTATCAAGAAGGTGAAAGACCTGTTTACTGAAAACTATAAAACACTGATGAAAGAAAATAAAGAAGACACAAATAAATGGAATGATATCCCATGTTCATGGATTGAAAGAATTAATGTTGTAAAAATGTCCACACTACCCAAAGTGATCTACAGATTCAATGCAACCCCTATCAAAATTTCAATGTCATTTTCACATAAATCAAAATACAATCCTTAAGTTTGTAGGGAACCACAAAGACCCCACATAGACAAAGTGATCTTGAACAAAAGGAAGAAAGCTGGCAGCATCACACTCCTTGATTTTAAAACATATTATAAATATATTTTAATAAAACAACGTGGTACTGTCATAAAAACAGACACATTAACCAACAAAACAGTAAGGAAAGCCCAGAAATGAACCCATGCATTTATGGTCAATTGCTTTTTGACAGAGGTGCCAAGAGCACATAACGGGGAAAGGACAGTCTCCTCAGCAAATGGTATTTAGAAAACTAGATATCCACATGCAGAAAAATAAAATTGGACTCTTGTCTCACACCATATTAAAAAATCAACTCAAAATGGATTGAAGACTTAAATATAAGCTCTGAAGCTATAACACTACTAAAAGAAAACACAGGGAAAAAGTTCTGTCTTACTCTGTTTTCACGCTACTGATAAAGACATACACGAGACTAGGAAATTTATAAAGAAAAAGAGGTTTAATGGACTCACAGTTCCAATGGCTGGAGAGGCCTCACAATCATTGCAAAAGGCAAAAGGCGTATCTCACATGGTGGCAGGCAAGAGAGAGAATGGGAGCCAAGCAACAGGGCTTTTCCCTTATAAAACCATCAGATCTCATGAGACTTATCCAGTACCGCGAGAACAGTATGGGGGAAACTGCCCCTATGATTCAATTATCTCCCACCAATCCCTTCCACAACACGTGGGAATTATGGGAGCTACAATTCAATATGAGATTTGGGTGGAGACACAGCCAAACCATATCAAGCTCCACGACATCGGTCTGGTAATTGTTCACATATGACCCTGAAAACACAAGCAACAGAAACAGACATAGACAAATCAAATTGCATCAAACTAAAAAGCTACTGCACAGCAAAAGAAACAATAAATAAAGTGAAGAGACAATCCACAGAATGGGAGAAAATATTTGCAAACCATACATCTGTTAAGGGATTAATATCCAAAATATATAAGGAACTCAAACAACTAAAGAGAAAGAAAACAAAATAACCTGATTAAAAAATGGGCAAAGGACCTGAACAGACATTTTTCCAAAGAAGATATACAAATCATCAAGTTCATGAAAAAATGCTGAGTATCACTAATCGTTAGGGAAATGCAAATTAAACCACAATGAGATATCACCACACACCTATGAGAGTGGCTTTTATTTTACAAAATGAAAGATAAGTGTTGACAAGAATGCAGAGAGGGAGGATCTCCTGTGCATTGTTGGTGGGAATCTAAATTAGTACAGCCTTCATAAAAAATGGTATGGAGGTTCCTCAAAAACTAAAACTAGAACTCCCATATGATCCAGCAGTCCCATTTCCTAGTATATACCCAAAGGAACTGAAACCAATCTGGTGCAGGGATATCTGCACTTCCATGTTCACTGCAGCATTATTTACAATAGCTAAGATACAGAATCAACCTAAGTGTCCATCAATGGATGAATGGATAGAGAAAATGTGGTGTATATATCCAATGGAATAGTATTCAGCCTTAAAAAAGGAAATCCTGTCATTTGTGACAACATGGGCGAATCTGGATGACTCTACTCTTAAAAGGTAGTTTTGTGGTCTCTCAGGTACTTTTTCTTACACTTCAACCATACCGTACACATGTTCCTAGCCTATATCAAAAGTGCAGGTCTTGTATTTCAAAGGTGTTAACTGAATATACTTATCAAAGTTATCACATACCAGGCCCTGTGCTGAGTGCTGTATGTGCATCATAACATGTAATATCCTTTCCTACTGTATGAAATGGTAAGAGATGTAAAATACAGATCGAGAAACTGAGATGTAGGAATTTTCCTGAGTGGTGGTGGTGAGAGGTGGATCCGCACCTACCTGTCCCTGGGTCCTGACTACAATGCTCACATGACTCTGATCTCATTGAATCCTCATAACCTTAAGAGGTTGGTTCTATTTTTTATCCTCATTTTTCATATGAGTAAACTAGTCTTAGTGAAGTTAAGGTATTTGCCTAAGTTGATTAGGAGCCCAAGATCACAGAGAGAGCCAGAATTTTAACCTGATTTCCAAAACTTACGTTCTAAAACCAATTCCCTATATTGCCTTTAAGCTGCAAAAATGTATGAGTCCATATTTAAAGTATGTGTCAGGCACACTTCTAGGTATAATAAAGAATGTTACAGACAGGATTACTGCTTTCATAAAGAAGTTTTCATTATAGTGGGGGGACAGGCAACAAACAGACAAAAAAATACAAAAATATCAAGTAGTGCCATTAGAAAATAAAATGTGAAAAGGAGATAAAGGAGCCTTGGGAACCACTTAAGAGTGGGTGGCATGGGAAGATCTTGCTCAACAGTAACATTTAAGGTGATGTCTGAATGACAAGAAGGAACTGGCATAAGAATGTCTAGCAGGTGAAAGACACTGTAAACTTTTTAATGGGTTCCTGGGAGCCCCTCTCATTTTGCTTTGTTTTAATTGTCTATGGATTGTGTCAACCTTATTTCCAAATAAAACTTACAAATTCAACTTGGATTAGGATTGTCAGATTCAGTTAAATAAACACAGATAGACAAGCAAGTTAAATAAGAATTTAAGATAACAACAAATACATTTTTTACTGTATGTTCTAAATAGTACATGAGACATACTTATACTAAAAATTATTCATTATTTATCTAAAATTCAAATTTAACTGGGTGTCCTGTATTTTATCGGGCAACTCTAACCTGGGGAGAAGTAAATGACTATAAAATACTGTGAGTTACATTTGCAATGGTGTTTTGGACTTAAGAGTCATATGTGGATAACAGTGCTTTGAAGTGTCAGCTTTTTTTCTTTTTTTCAGGATCCCTTTAAGTTATTTTAGCTCCAGTGTAAAATTTGTAGGCAGAGGAAAAACATCTGTCCACTTTTTGTGAGTCCTACTGCCTTATTAATCACTGAAAAATACAAAAGCAAGCTTCATGGGGAGGAAATGGGTGATTTTTGTTTTTAAACAAAGGGATCCAAAGACCTGTGCGCCATGAAGAGAATGATGCAATTAGTGAAGCGTTCTGAACAGCACTACTGGAAATCTCTTAGCATGGAGGCCTTAAAAAGCTACTCTGAGCACTGAAAGAGGACACTTCAGCTTTAAAAAATGCTACACCATTAAAGAAAAAGCCCTTCATCCTATTTCAGTTATATACCTTACATCAGTCATTACAGGCATTTCAGAACTAGAGGGCCACATTGTGGCTTTCCTTTCTTATTTAATCCTGATTTTAAATCAAGTTGTATGTGTGAAAATTATTCCCTGGAGTAGTGCTGTCCAATAGAGCTCTCAGCAGTGATGGAAGTGTTCGATGTCTGTGCTGTCCATTCAACAACTTGGTTGGTGTAACTGAGGAACTGAGGAACTGAATCTTCTTTTTTTTTTCTTTGTTTTGAGATGGAGTCTTGCTCTGTTGCCCAGGCTGGAGTGCCATGGCACAATCTTGGCTCACTGCAACCTCTGCCTCCCAGGTTCAAGCAATTCTCCTGCCTCAGCCTCCTGAGTAGCTGGGATTACAGACGTGCGCCACCATGCCTGGCTAATATTTTTGTATTTTTAGTAGAGATAGAGTTTTACCATGTTGGCTAGGCTGGTCTCAAACTCCTGACCTCAAGTAATCCCCCTGTTTCAGCCTCCCAACGTGCTGGGATTACAGGCATGAGCCACCGTGCCCAGCCTGAATCTTCGATTTTGTAAAATTTTTATTAGTTTAGATTTAAATTTAAAAAGCCACATATGCCTACTGGCTACTGTATTGGATAGGCTAGTCTGGAGGAAGACAAGTATTAGAACATCTTAGAAAAATGTATCACAGCAGTGCTGAACCTAAAAGCCATTCTAAATAAGCTGTATAAGGATAATTAATTTGCGGCCGGCTGCGGTGGCTCACACCTCTAATCCCAGCAATTTGGGAGGCCGAGGCAGGTGGATCACCTGAGGTCAGGAGTTCGAGACCAGCCTGGCCAAGATGGCGAAACCCTGTCTCTACTAAAAATACAAAAATTAGCCAGGCGCAGTGGCGGGCACCTGTAATCCCAGCTACTCGGGAGGCTGAGGCAGGAGAATCATTTGAACCCGGGAGGCGGAGGTTGCAGTGAGCCGAGATTGTGCCATTGTACTCCAGCCCCATCTTAGACCTGCAGAATTCAAATCTGCACCTTAACAAGACTCCCTACGTAATTTAAGAGCGAGAGCAAGACTCCGTCTCAAAAAATAAATAAATAAAAATAAAATAATAATTTATTTGCCTATAAAATAGGAATTTAACATGGATAATCTCTAAGATCTCATCCCACTTGAAGATGTTTATGCTTCTATGAAGTGTACAGGCTATGTGGTGGCTGCATACTATTCTCTTTTTTTCAATCTCCAATGCCTGGCAGAGGACCTGGCACAGAGTAGATGCTCATTGTATGGCTGCTGAAATAAACTGAATTCAAAGGGACCTCCAAATCATCTAGCTCAGAGACATAAAGAGCACAACACATGCCTCACCACCTCCTTTCTAGTGTCTGTGTAAGGCACGCGAATCAGTTATGCCACTCTTTCTGTCTCACACCACAGGCAGGCTCAAAATCCTTCTCAGCAGAATTTCTGTAGCCTGGTGATGAGATTAGGGATCTAAGAATTAAAACTCATTTGCCATCTCTATGGCTCAATCTGCTTATTTTACAGGAGAGGACACTGGGACCTAGAGAGTTTATACTTATCTAAGATGGCACAGCCGACTAGTATTAAGGCCAGTTACAGAAGTCAAGTCTCATCACTTCCAGATGAGCATTCTTTCTACTTTAGACTCTCTACTTTCATTTTAACATGATTCTGTCTCTTGGTTTCTTTAAAATATTTCCCTCTAATAATAGTGGGTAACTCAGGGGCATGGGGAATGGGGAGATGGCGGTAAGATCTAGATGGATGGAAAAATGGGTGGATGTAAGATTTCACCGTAAATATTTCAACCATGTGAATACATTCCGTATTTAATTTTCAAGTAAATTGATTTTAAAGATGTTGTTTAATACGCTCCTTAAAAAAATCAGAAGTTCAGAGAGTCTCCATAATTGATGTTTTAGAAAGTTTCCTTTTTGTTTTCCCTACTGAATTTCTACAAAGGATCTACTTTGATGGATTTACTTGATTTATCTTTGTAACTTCAATTGTCTTCTGATGCAAAACAGAGCTCAAGGAAAATGTTTCCCTGTGTCTCTTCCTAAGGTATGTGGTTGGAGAGCTCACATTTTCTTCTTTGTCATCTAGATCTTTGTTACTCAAAATGTGGTCTGCAGGACAGTGGCACCTACATTAACTGGGTCCTTATTAGAAGTGCTGGGCTGGCACGGTGGCTCACACCTGTAATCCCAGCACTTTTCAAGGCTGAGGTGGGTGGATCATTTGAGGTCAAGAGTTCGAGACCAGCCTGGGCATCATGATGAAAACCCCATCTCTACTAAAAATATAAAAATTAGCTATGCATGGTGTCGCCTGCCTGTAATCCCAGCTACTCGTGAGGCTGAGGTAAGAGAATTGCTTGAACCCGGGAGGGAGAGGTTGCAGTGAGCCGAGATCGCGCCATTGCACTCCAGCAACAGAGCGAGACTCCATCTCAAAAAAGAATAGATGTGCCAAATCTCAAGCCCCATCTTAGACCTGCAGAATTCAAATCTGCACCTTAAAAGGACCCCCTAGGTAATTTAAATGCACATTAAGGCTTCAGAAGTACTGGCCTAGATAACAAGGCAATTGACATTTTGGCCAAAGTTAGTGTCCTGAGGTGGCAAGCTGGAAAGATGCAGTGAAAAAAATCATCCCTGTTATTAGATATGACAAATTTAGGCCTAATATACAAGCTTCCATTGAAAAGGGAGTCATGGTTGGCTGCCAAGCAGCCATAGTTGAGCTTGAACCCCTGCTTATTTTATAGGGTCTATATCAGATCAATAGTGAAGATGATGATAATGAGGGTAATAATTATGATAACAATATTTACCATGTGTTGTGTGTTATGTACTATGCTAAAAGCTTTACAAATATTACTTTAATGTTCACAATAACCCTATTCCAATTTATAGATTAGATAAATAATTAGCAGCTCGTCCTTTCCAACTTGCTTTTCTCTACTCCAGAGGCTGAAAGCTAAAAACTACATTTCCCAAACTCCCTTGCAGCTAGGGTACAGGCATCCCACTCAGCTGCATCTACTCCAGACTTGGATGCAGAAGTGAACAACATGCAGTAGAAGCCGTCTTCAGAGAGATTGGATCTTCTGCTATATATGCAGGTAGAGAAATCTATTTCAGCTGTGGTGGCTGTAATGGACTATCTGACATCTAGTTTCAAGAGCCTTAGGCACCAGGCTGTGTCACTGGTGTTCTGGCTACAGAAGAACCACAGTGTCATTGGGCAGTTTTTCTGCCTGTGTTGTCCCTGGCTATGTGGTGTCCAAGAATTATTCACTGCGCTTCCTTTCCCAAAAGATTCTGGGAGCAGCTTAATGTCTCTTAATACATTATTTTCCATGTATCTACCTAGAGTGGACTCCCATTTGCAAGTAAGATCCTTGCTGATACAGTAATTGAGACCAGTTAAGTCACTAAAAGCTAAAAAATGGTGGAGCTAAGTTAGACATGTCAGTACTATTTTCCAGAGCAGGTGACATTTGGGATATTGTAAAGCAGACATATGGTTAATATTTCCTAGAATGACAGTGATGAAGATGAAACTAGTGGCTTTATCTGAAAGGAACCATTAATTTTTAAGATAAGTTTGCCATGAAATTTGGAAATGTTCTATACCTAAAAACACATGTATCCCTATGGCCAAACTCAAAGAACCAAAACAAGTATCTAGCCTCAAAGAACCAAAACAAGTATCTAGCCCAGTCATAAAGTAAGGCATGGAATGACGAAAAAGAGAAGGAGAAAAGTAAGATGTTTTGAATGCCCAGTTTATACAAGAACTGAATTAGGGGCTTCTCTAAACATGAACAAAGAGATTCTAAAATAAGAATTATACAACTTAACAATGGTTGGCAAACAATGGTGGCTGGTGCTCAGGCGGATCAAGGGTGGTAAGAATTTTGGTTAAAATGGATTTATTTGAAAGGAGATTAATCTCACTCCATGCAAATACACTACAAATACTAATAAGCACTAATGATGTATTATAAAGTTTCTGGAAAAAAAATAGATGTTACATGAGCAAGTAATGTAGTTGGATAATCTCACTTGCTTATTCTTTCCCCAAAGGCATGAATGACCAAGTTGGAACCACACAAAGAACTTATCCTCCATTCCTTGTTTCTTGCTTACCATGATTGTCCACTTTCTGTTTTCTGCCTCTGGGAACACTAGTGATCGTGGAGAATAAAAGACTTCATCGTCCACTTCTTCTGGCTTTCTGGGCAAGCAGTGTAAAAATGTCCAGTCAGAGGCAGCAACTTTAGCAGTCTAAAGAGATGGGGATAAGACCATATTTTGACTATTATATGTGGCAGTCATATTTGTTGTCTTCAGTATTTAAAAACACACATGGCCTGCAGTCA
>NW_016816550.1:60450-76384 GCF_001698545.2 Rhinopithecus bieti | reverse complement strand
AAAATTCTTCTCAGGATCTTATTCTCCAGTAATATTTGCACAAAGAAATATGTATAAGCAAGTTCACTGCAGCAGTTTTGTAATCAGCATTCTCAGAAATAGCCTAATTTATCAATAGGAAACATTTTAAGTTAATTATGGTTCCACTTATCCTTTGGAATTCTATGCAGCAATTAAAAAAATAAAAAATATTTAAATGAATGAGCAAGAAAATCTAAGATTTGTTAAGTGGAAAAAGTAGTAATAATAATAAATAATAAATAATGTCTAAAATTTATGAAAAATCAATAGTTATGTGTGTATTGAGGCATATATATGTGAATGCACAGAAAAGGTCTGCAAAGAGACACATCAAATTGTTAAACAGTGGCTACCTCTAGGAATAGTCTCTGTTAAAGAGATGGGAGAAAGACATTTTTACTTTTTATTTTTCAAACTTCTATTTTATATGTAACAATAAAGAACTTGTATTTATGTATTACTTCATTAATATAATATTAATTGTACTTGCTTAATCCCTTTCTCCAAAGTAGATTTGTTGCGTTGCTGACAAAACCTCTGTGCACTTGGCTTTTAGGGTATTTCTCCAGAACATTGCTTCTCAAAGTGTGGCCCTGGAGGCAGCAGCATTGCATCACCTGGGAACTTGGTAGAAATGCAGATTCTCAGGTCTCACCCTGACCTACTGAATCAGAAACCCTGGGGGTGGGACCCAGCCAGCTGTGTATTAACAGCTCCTCTGGGGATGCTGATACCTGTTCAAGACTGAGAAGCACTGCTCCAGATCTTACTGGAAGACCGCCAAACAGATGAGTCCCCTGGAATGCCCTAGAGGGAGTTAGCAAAACCAAACTGGATTTAGAGGTCCTTGGAAAATAGAGGCAAGGACTAGTCTGAGGAGCATAGTTAAGGGGCTTTTCTTAGGCGAGAAATCACAAGAAACTACATGCATCAGAAGTAACCTAATTTCTTTAAACACACAAAGAGTAAAACACTGCAATGCCTCGATTCTTGTGAAAGGGAAAAGCCTGCTCCTCTCTTCTGACCGGGTTTCAAATTGCTTCATCCAGCACAAAAATGCTTTTCCAAAGGACACAGCTAATCTTTGGAAGGAGAGAAGTCCCTAGGGGATACAGTCAGTGAGTATTTTATAGGGAATGAAAGGACAGTCTGCTCCCCTAAAGTGAATGAGTGATTAGATGGTTCTGGCCTTTATGAATGGAATTAATGAACCTTCAGAGAGGCATCAATTTGTACCTTCATTGTAACCTGGTAACCTTGGAAAGCCTGGAGCCGCTTTTTCTTCTCCTCTTCTTGTCCCATGCTTATCCAAGTGTCTGTAATTAATACATTGCCTCCATGCGCTGCTTCCAATGGATCATTCGTCAGCAACAGCTTGGTACCATTCTAGCATACATAAGCACGCTGGTTAGATAACTTCATGGGACAGTAAAACGCAATCACAGCTTTACATGTAAAGAGCATACCTCTTTGGCATACTGCTCTGCCAACTTGGTTACACTAGGATCCGGCTCATAACCCTACAGGAGGAAGAATTTAACTGTTATTTAGGTAATTTTATTATACATGTTTTCTTCCATATGTATTATTTTCTTTTCAATATCTCCTCTCCTTCCCTTTCTCAAGATGTGGTCCCACCACGTTCAGTAAAATATGGTTTTTACACCTAGAATTCCAAACTCAATAGTGCCTTTTGGAATTTAAAAAGACAACAAATTGCCCCATCTTTCACTGTCTCCAACTTCTTTAATCATAAAGGCAAACATAAGACATGGTGCTTTCTAACTCTTGGACACACCTCTTCCGGTTTCCATAATGGCTTAAGAGGATTATATTCAGAAGCCTACAAATGAAAGCATGTTTGTCTGTCTTTGCACATGCTATCCTTTTTTGTCTGAAATTCTTTCTTCCACCCACTCCGTGTGGGTAACTTTTCAGGTCTCAGTTGAAATGTCCCCTCCTCAGAAAACCTTCCCTGACCATCCCAGCTCAATACCCCTCCCCATTACACACGTCTCATTCTTTGGCATTCCCCAGCAAGCGTTTTGAGTGCAGGGTGCTTGTTTTGAAAGGCATTAACAGAACAAATACATTGTTTTTGCTAAGATTATATATTTGTTTGGGATTGTTTGGTGAGGGCAGAGTCAGACACCGGAGAGGCAAGCGAGGTGCCTAGGGCAAAACATTTTAGGAGGCGCTATGAAAAATATTAAAGAAACACGCATTCTCAGGGCCATGCATGCACAAATTTTGCACTCTAGGTGACTCGCTTGCTCAGCCTAGCTCCTACTCTGGGTGAGGGGACGTCATGGGAAGAGCTAAAGCTCCCCAAGCTATCCCAGGTTCCCACAGGCAGCCTCCCTGCCTCTACCCTCACTCTCCAACCTATTCTGTACACAGCAGCAATAACTGTCTTCTCTGAAGCCTCTGATGTTTACTACTTGTTTCTTAAGTCAAAACTGATTAAGAGCATCAAGGCTCCCCACCTCCACCCCCTGCTACTGTCTCTTTTAATTCTTCTCAACATCTTGCTGCAGGAAAGCCAATCTTATTGTCATCCCTGTACACATCTTGCCCTTTTCTGCCATCACAGCCTTTCACCCTTGAACACCTCCTCTCTTGTCCCCTCCTGGGTGTCTTCATCACAATGTGTCAGCTCCTCAAAACTCTAGCCCAGCCTCACCTCCAAGACCCTCCATATGGAAGTCTCGTCAGTTCAAACACAGTCATTATCCTCACCTTCCTCTATCCTTCTCATTTTCCCAAATTCTTAGCATTGAATACGAGTTGACTTTTATCACTTTTCACTGAGGCATTATAGTGAATGCTGTGGTATGCTCCCCAGATCCCCCTCCATGAATAATCATGAATAAAGGACTTATTCCCCCAGCTGCTGGGAGTGCTGCCAGAAGATGGCTTTCAGCTGTCAGCCCCCTTTGGGCACTGCCTCAGCTGCAGAGAGCAGCCTCACCCAAGGTCACACACCCTTTCGGGGCAACCCACATTCAATGGCTGATTGACAGGAGGGTAAGAAAACCTGACCCCCTATGCCCAACTTCAGACAGCTGAACGGACATCTCAGATACAGAACTTTCCATAAGATCAGCCAAGGCTATTGTTGGGCCTGCATCGCAACTCAGCTTCTCCCTCTTCTTACTCCTGCTTCCTTCCCTTCCTTTCCACAGTTGTTGATTTCAAGGGCAAATGCTAATAAGCATCCTGCCTGTCCTGCGAGCTAAACTCTGAGTCTGCTTCCCAAGAAACCCAACCTGTGACAGGCATGTCTAGGTTTATTTGTGAAATTGTGTTTATTTGCACATGATCGTCTACCATAGTTTCTTCTTCTATTAAAGCATTCTTGAAAGAAGAAACTACTCAGAGGTTGATGAAGATGCCTGCGGACATTTTAGCAGCTTTACTACCCTCATGTAGCGATGAATTCTGGGGCCTTGTTTATAGAGATTTGGGGAAAGTAATTAATAAAAGCTAGCTAATTTAGCAACTAATGTTGTGAACAGCCATACTGGTAAACATAAATGAAGAGACTTGGATATTACCCCAGGTGCCTCCTACCCTGAAAATTTAGCCTTCCCTTTGGAGAGTAGGTTTTATACTCCCTAAGTATAATAATTCTTAGAAAAGGAATCAATAAGTACTTAGAGAACCAACAGAGAGGGTTGGAAATTAGAAAATCACCCAACCTTGCATGCACTGTGGCATGACTTAGAATACAGAGAGGAATTCTTTACTCACATCTCAGCTTTCAATACTAAATCACTCACTAGCCTTTACATAAATTTTAAAACCAGACAAAGAAGGTGATTAACACACCCAGTTCAGTCTAAGTATTCACTTAGAACAATGTTAAAATCATTAGTATTGATAGTTTATGGAGCAATTTTACAATCATGGACAAAATTATTTTTTCTTGAACATTTAAGTTATTCTTGGTTAAAGAACGGGAAAATAGATTAATCATGGCCTTGGAAACGTTTCAGTGTTTCTAAATTTTACAATAAATCTCCTAGCTTTATCTTTAAAGGAAACAGGTCTGCTAACAACTGAAGACTTACAAATTGATGGAACGACTTTTGCACTATCAGACTTTCCAGGAGACTTTGCAAAACTCTTACTCCCACCAAGGTTTAACCAGGTTTTAGTACTCTTTATCATTTAAATGAGTTTCTGCATAAGAACAATACTGCAATTACTCTGTAATATTAGAATTTTTTCCTTTGATGTTAATAAAACATCTTTGTCATACAATAAAATGTTTAAACCATATATTTCTTCAACAGAATGAAGCCTTCCAAAAGATCTTTATACCAGCGAACAATTATTGTTAATGTATGTTTCATCTGTGGGAACCAAATGCAATAAGAGTTTGCATTAATACAGAGCCTTTCTTCAAACTAGCTTTGTATGGAGAGTGTACTCACCCTTCCCACAAAGTGAATAAAAGCCACCTTAAGCACATATCGGATCTGACCCTTATTTCAGTTCACGCTGAATAAAAGAGGAGAATTATCTGTTGTAAGGATCATCTCTCTGAGTCCCGCAAATTTACTATAATAGGATGACTTCCACTGCATGCAGTGGAAATTTTTTCTATGGCAAGTGTACTTGGTTGAATAGTGTTCTTCAAAATTCACGCCCACCCAGAACCTCAGAATGTGACCTTATGTGGAAATAGTCTTTCCAGATGTAATTAGTTAAGATGAGGTCATACTTGATAAAAGTGGGCCTAAATTTAATATGGTTGATGTCCCTATAAGAAGAGGGAGATTTGTACAGAGAGACACAGACAGAGAGGTAAAGTGATGGAAGCAGAGATTAGAGAGATGCACCCATAAGCCAAGGAACGCCTGGGGCTACTAGAAGCAGGAAGAGGCAAAAAATGATCCTCCCTGAGAGGCTTCCGAGGGAGTGTGGCCTGTCAACACCTTGATTTCAAACTTCTAGTCTCCAAAACTGTGAAAGAGTAAATTTTTACTGTTTTAAGCTGTGCAGTTTGTAGTAATTTGTTACGGCAGCCCTAAAAATCCAAGACAGCAAGATAAAAACACCTGGTGAAAGCATTTGGTGGTGTCTAGTTTTGTTTTGGCCGGATGCAGCAGATGATGCTGGTGCTCTACTCAGAGGCCCCCAGGAGATCCCTCTTCATGGCTTCTGCTTCCTCCCCAGTTTCAGTGTTTTTAACACCTAGTGCTTGCAGTTCATCTTCAGGGGACAGCTCTCTGGCTACCAGGCTGCTTTTCCCATCAAAAGTGCCAGGGGATTTACCACTCCACCTCTTCTGCTGCCCTTGACCAATGCTGGGATAACTTTAGGGCATAACTTACACTCCAGAGCTCACCTGTGAGATCAGACTGAAGCTACTTTCTGTGGGACTGTGCATGACATGGTACTAGGGTGACCAAATCACCTTGGTTTGCCCGGACTCTCAATTTTAGCCCCCCAAACCCCATGTCCCCAGAAATCTCTTGATCTTGGGCAAATCAGGATGGTTGGTCACTATAAATGGCATCCTTGCTTAGATTCTTCCCTTTCCCTGTCCTGCTCCCTCTAATCCCTTAGGGATCTCCCTTGGGAGTACTTCCTTAATGAATCATCTGTACACAAATCCCCATGATGGTGTGCTTGTGGGGAACCTGGCCTAAGGTTGATATTTAGTAATGGTGCTGGAACATTTATTTTACCATGTGAAAGAATATATATAAATAAAAATATATACCATCTACATTTGTGTAAGTACACTGTATGATGTTCCCACAACAACAAACTCACCGAAGGACCCATTTCTCAGAACGTATCCCTGTTATGAAGCCATACATGACTGTATGGTGAAAATAAAGTCTCCCTCCTACCTCTATCCTCAAACCTCCCAGTTCCCCTCCTCAGAGGCAACAATTATTGCCAGTTTCTTGTGTATCAAAAGGGTTACACTGGGCCTATGAAAGAAGTCATGTATTCCACACATGCTGTGAGAGCTAGCAGCAAGGTAGGAGGTATGCAGGGGTCATTTTCATAGCCATGTGGGGCTCAAATTTTATAAGCCAAAAGGCCCCCAGAGTTGAGTTTTGAAATACCAAGCTGATGTAGATGCCATCACTGTGATCCTCACATTGGATTTACATTTTTCTACCAAATTGCAGTATTAGGAAAATGACAGTGTCATTCCCACGGGTTGAGAATTCTATGCTGCCTGAATTTTATTGTTCTTCAGCCTTTGTGGTGGTAATGCATGATGCCAGTCATCATAATGGCCTACAGCAGGGTATTCAAAGGGACAATTCAGACATGCTTTTAACACTGACTCAGCCAAGTGTTAAAAGGCATCAGCCAAGACTATCTCTTATTGTAGAGATGGAAAATTGGACTCTCAAGAGGCCAGATAGCCATTTAATAGTAGGGCTAGTAACGTAACCTAAATTTTGTGGCCTCACCTGTGCTATACTTAAATGGAAGAGAGCTTTTTTGTCACTGGGTAATTGCATCTGAGGATGATTTAAGAGAGGGGTTAGTTTCAAGGCAAAAAGTTTCCCTACCTTTGGAGTAGCTGCCTGAAGGTGCATCCCGAATTTCGCTGCGCTCATCATGATGGAGTGCAGGATATTGTTCCCATCCCCGATCCAGCTGAGGGTAAGACCTTTCAGAGAGCTATAGTGTTCCTAAAAGGCAAGGGATGAAGGAGATGAAATCCAGGAGTAAATTCGCTTATGCGTAGCAATTATTAAGGTTAAAATAAATAGTCTTAATCTCAATATTAGTGCCTTGTTAGAAGGAATGAACTCCCAATTTTTTTGCATTACACAGAGCAATTCAATAAGATGAATGTACAATCACAAAAACATGGTAAAATGTCTTAATATCTTAAACCAAGGCATCATATGAACTTGTACAGAGACTAAGAGTTTCATACATTTCAAATCTGAATCTTAGTTGTATTCATTCATTGGATACAAATGAGCACCTTTAATGTCCAGACACTGAGACACTGTCCTTGGCCCTGGAGATATAACAATAAACAAAAGAGACAAAAATCACTGCTTTTATGGAGCTGAAATTCTTTGGTATGAGAAAGGGGAAATACAGAATACCTGGAACAGTGTAGCATGGTGGCTCAGAGCATGTTCCCATTATATGAAGTTGACAAAGATGCTCAATAACACTGTTAGTTGGCCAGGTGCGGTGGCTCATGCCTGTAATCCCAGCACTTTGGGAGACCGAGGTGGGTGGATCACCAGAGGTCAGAAGTTCAAGACCAGCCTGGTCAACGTGGTGAAACCCCATGTCTACTAAAAATACAAAAATTAGCCAGACGTGGCACACACTTGTAATCCCAGCTACTACGGAGGCTGAGGCACGAGAATCACTTGAACCCGGGAGGCGGAGGTTGCAGTGAGCCAAGATCATGCTGCTGTACTCCAGTCTGGGTGACAGAGTGAGACTCTGTCTCAAATAATAATAATACTGTTGGTTGTTTATGGCTATAGATATGTGTAAAGATACTAATATCAGGATAATAATATATTTGTGGAAGGGAAGAAAATGAGATCAGGCAGAGTCACATGGTGGGCTTCAACTCCATCTGTAATGTTTTATTGAAAAACAGCAAAGAATTATAAAGTAACTACTCCATCACGTTAAAAATTGACAAAACTGTGTGAACACGTGAATGTTTGTTTTATTTTCTTGAAGTGTCTGTAGGTTTTATATATTTTATATATTTAAAAAGATTAAAAAAGAGAAAGGCTAAGCAATTTGGAGATCACAGAACTACTAGTTAGCTAAGCTAGAATTTAATTCCAGATCCATCTGATTTCAATTCCATGCTCTTAACAAGCTGCTATTTATTCATTCAGCTCCTACTTTAAGTATCTCCTATATGAAGGCATTACACGAGGTCCTGCAGGGGACATTATGATGAACAGGACAGCTCATTTTCCCTCAATGAATTTATAATCTAGTAATGAATGATAAAGCCCCAGGGAGAAGCATTAAATTATCTGGTGTATATGTAAAGCCACAGCCCCAGACAGTCACTTTGGTATCTGACATAATTATATCATCTTCTCTGCATGGATCTCATCCTCATGTCCAAAGTGTTTTATTTTGAGCTTAACCTCACATTTAAATGTGTGTAGTTTATTCAAATGTGGAAGAAGATGGGCCTATCCAGTTTATCTTGTCTCCTCAGTCATCCATAGACATAGAAACCATGGCTGTTAGGATTTCCAGAGGCAATACCATGTAGATTGGCTGTGGCAAACCAAACAAGGGAAATCTTTCAAAGTTATTCAAGTTCCTAATTTGGGAGGACTAGAATGGCTAAATTTGAGCTCCAATTCTATAAATTCTGCATATTCTTAAACCTACTTTTAAACAACTAGTTTATTAAAATGATAGAAAGTGGCCCCCTCTCCCAGAGTGACTTAGTAACTGACCATTTTGAATATTCAAAGCACACTCCGCCAGTCTTCACTCCCAAGCCACAGACTCTGATGTCTATAGAATCACATACGGCTTGTCCATTTTGTATGCTCCAGTGTTCTCTATTCATTCGTTGTGTTAAATATGGCACCAAAATCAAAGGGATTGACAGAACAGAAGATGAGATATGGGCTAAAAGAGTTTGGGAATAGAGTTGAGTGCAGAAGGATCTTAGAGTCTGTTTTTAACAATGCCCTGTTTTCCCCAGAAAATGCACACATAAGCTATAATTCTTTGTCAAGCTGGTATTTGAAAATAAAACACCAATGCCATGATTTAAGTAAACGGTTTCACTTAGAGCAAGTCAGGAATTATTTGTTGATTTTTCTCTTTTGTAAGACAAATAAATAAACCAACCTGGAGCGTGAGGTAATCAGCCAGGATCTGGATAGGATGGTATAAATCTGACAGCCCATTGATAATTGGGATGGATGCTTCTTTAGCCAGGGTGTCCAAATCTGATTGTTTATACACTCGAGCCAATACTGCATCTGTCATGCTAGACAATACACTGTGGCAAACCAAGAAAAAGATAATCTAAGTTAATTATGCTTAATAATGCCTTATTTAATATAAGATAAGAAATAATAACAAGAAATACTAACAAATAGAATTTTTACTACGTGAAAAAACCTACCAACATTACAGGTTTAAAAGGTAATATTAAACATGTATTCATTACATAAGCCAGATGTTCTACCTTCCACGACTTATCCAGTGACCAGCGATTTTACATTTTTTATGGTGATAATTGTGGGCCCAGCAGACATAATGATGAATTATAATTGATAAATGGCCATTGGTTAACAGGGACAAGACCAAAAGCAAGATATACAGAGAAACATTAATGACCTGCCATATGGCTGATTTTCTTTCACATCATCCGACAGAAAAAAGATATATTTTCACTGTGGAATTGCAAGTCCCAGTGTGGCAGCCATGGAAGTGCACACACAGATCACCCTACAGAAGAGAACTTGCTATGAAGAGAGCCATTGGCTGACTTCTAGCTGCTACACCTTCGGATGCCCTGCAGCATTCCTGCCAAGGCCACCCTCCCTAGGCTGTTCCAAACTGATGACAGAACACGGTGGGGAGAATAGCGCTGGGCCATTCCTTCCTGACAGGGGACCTCTCTGATGGGCAGTCTGTGCTCTGGGACTCCCCATCAGCCTGGCTGAGACTTTCTCAGAGCTGCACTACTGGATGAGGCTCTCCCTACCCACCCGTCCTTCCTTCCCACAGGGGTCAGACCTGCCTCCCTGTCCAAAGGCCCTCTTGGCCCATTCCTGCTTCCTCTCTCTTTTTGTTTCTTGGTGTTTCCCTCAATAAATCTCTTGCAAGTCTAATTCCTTCTTGGAATCTGCTTCTTAGTGGACCTGAACTGACACAGAAAGCAATAAACTCTAGTGCTTACAAAATTCAAGGACTGCTTGGCCCCAGGGATTAGAGGATCAAAGATTAAAACTATATTTCTATAACAATATTTTCTAGACTTACAGATCAGATTTTTTTCTAATTTTAATGGATTTTATCATGGCCCCATGGCTCCCAGATTTCTCAATTTCAATGGAACCAGCCAAAATTTCCAAAAAATTATGTGGAGATCAGCATAAGATTTGCAATCTTTATTTACCAATTAAGAGCATGAGAAAAGCAATAAACAGGTCATAATATGTTACTACCTTAATTTAATTTACAAAGATAATTTTAACATCAAAAAGGTGTGAAGACAATTTTCAAAGAATAAATCTTGAAATGAATTATTTGAGCTTTATGAAATATCCACTATATAATTGTCTTATCCTTATTTTTCTTATTTTACCACTTCTGATGAAGGTTTCTCCCACACCAGTCTCCACACCAGGGTCAGTGAGGATAGAGATTTGTAAACCACTGCTTTGAACTATCTAAGCACGCTGTATTTTATAGCATGAGGAGTGAATAAAAGATCCATTTTACAAAACAAACAAACAAAACAAAAAAATGTGGTATTGGTTAACTTTTGATGGTGGACTAAGACAAGGGATTTTCAAATTTTGTTGCACATGAAAGTCACTTGGAGAGTGTTTGTTTTTGAGATGGAGTCTCAGTCTGTCTCCCAGGCTGGAGTGCAGTGGCGCGATCTCAACTCACTGCAACCCCCTCCTCCCAGGTTCAATCCATTCTCCTACCTTAGCCTCCCAAGTAGCTAGGATTATAGGCTCGCCACCACACCCAGCTAATTTTTGTATTTTTAGTAGAGACGGGGTTTCGTCATGTTGGCCAAGCTGGTCTCAAACTCCTGACCTCAGATGATCCGCCCGCCTCGGCCTTGCAAAGTGCTGGGATTACAGGCGTGAGCCACTGCACCCGGCCACTTGGAGAGTTTTTTAAACTCTTGATGCCCAGGCCATATTCTGTATCAATTAAGTCAGAAAAATCAAAATCTCTAGGAGTGGGACCTAGGGATCATTATTTTTTAAAATATTCCTACTATATTCTAACATGTTGCCAAAGCTGAGAACCAAAGCTAGTACCTTGCTCCTCAGAGTAGCAACATCAGCATCATCTGAGAGCATATTAGATCTTCAGAATTTCAGGTCCTACCCAGATTTACTGGAGCAGAATCTGCATTTTAACAAGGTTTCCAGGGGATTCATTTGCATATTAAAGTTTGAGACTCCTAAGAAAGAGGGAAATGAGACCGCCATATTTTTGAAGGCGTCTTCTATTATTTTCTTAAAATCCTAACCAGGCAATATATCAAGAGTAGACAAAGCTTCTGAGATGGCAGCCCACAAAAACAGAAGACTCTGTCTATAATATTCTTAGGAGGGAGGGAATTGAGGGAAAAAGGCAGCTAAACTCCTCTGAGCAAAGAATAATTCACCATCTTCTGTTAAGGCCCTTCTCATTAGAGAAGCAACTACCCTTCCTTATTCGATGCCCTAAGAAAATGGTTCCCAGACTTGGGTGTGTATGGGAACTAAGTGAAGAACTAATACTGATAGATTACACAGAAATAGAGTAGGTCTTAGGCCTTTGTCCTCTTACTAAAACAGACATTCTGTTTTTCATACTATAAGAATGCAGGCTTCCATCATGGAAAAGTAACTTAAGTGGAGGTAGATATGTCAATAAGGTCTATAATTATAATCAACTATCAATTCCCTATATCAGATGAATTCATTAATTTTATGATGCCTAAAACCCCAAGAAAGAGAGAGAGAGAAGCGGAGGGTGGGGACAGAGGAGTGTTTAATCCTAGAGGTCATACTTCAGACTTCTTTAAACATGTAGCACTCCCTAAAGTGTGTACAGACAGGATAAAAAAAGGATAAGAAAAGTGTGGATTAACATTGCAGTTGACCTTCTGGAATCTCATAGCCAGAGAAGCAGATTTGACTTCTGTTATAGCTTCTCAAATCATTTTAGGCAGCTAGGACCCTTGACTGCCAACTTGTTATGGTTTTTTCGAACTTTACAATACGTTGTTGAATTTTACTAGATTTAGTGTGTGTCACATGCAGACATTATCTTAACCTCAAAGACGAAGAAATCAAGGCCTTTTAAAATCTTGAAGTAATTAGAGCAAGGTTAGGAAAGAGTGAGGAAGATGAGGCTGAAAGACAGAAATGCTAGTGGAGCAACTGGAGAAGTCAACGACCTGTACACATGAGTCTTTCAAGAAGATTGAAAAACAGGCAGGTGTGTTTTCCTCTTTAACAAGTCCCCATCCCCAAAACTCCTGAAGCAAAGCAGTCAAAAGATAAGCATTCATTTAATTTCTCTGTTTATAATGTCAAGCTGGTATCCCTGGAACCTCTGTGGTGTAATTTCATGGGAGTGTGCCTGGTTGGTTTTATTCAGGTTGCAACACTTTTCTAGAACAGAGGTTCTTTACTTTGGCTGCACCTTAGTATCACCTATGGAGCTTTTACAAAATTCTGACACCATATTCTGCTTTTTGGAAGGTTAAATCAGAAGCTATGATAGTGGGACCCATATCAACATTTTTAAAGCTCCCCAAGCTGCTCCAGTATGAAAACTAGGCTGAGAACCATTGTCCCAGAAAACAGAGAGTGAGAGAGGAGGTGGGAGGAAAGTGGGCTACTATGCTGCTGGGTGACACAGTGCATCAATGTAGAGGAAGAAACTCTTAGTAACTGCTGAAATCTCATACAATAAGAAAAATAAGGGATAACGATATGATAAGCTATACTGGAAAGAACAATATTTTACACACTTATAAAAGAAGTATTTTCTTTAAGCTCAGTCACTACCAAGAGAAGTCCCAAAGCAGCAGCAATAACTGTACTCTTTCCCTACTTAACACTTGTAAACATCCCTAGTGACCAGATTTTTGTCTCTAATATTGTTCTATTTAAAAAAAGAACCAGAAACCATTAGAGGATAGTCAATTTCATGTTATTGGGCAGAATAAAATCAGAATAGGTCTGTAACATTTTGTTGTTGCCAGGAAACAAGAGTGATTTGTTTTCTAAATGGCAGGGGCACTGCTGAAAGGAAAAACAGTCAACTTAAAGGAGCTCCCATTTTTCAAGTTGTGATCATTTGTAGTAACAAAGATCATGAAATGAAACAAATTCAGTTTCTAAAGGGACGTGATGCACGTAAGAAAAAAGTTAATGTAAATAAAATGTACAAAATTATGATAGTAATATCAAAGAAGAGTGAATATTATGTACATTTAAATTTATTTACTTAAATAAGTAGGAAAGTGTTTATATATAGCTATAACTATAGATAGATATTTGTGGGGTTTTGTTAAGTATATTTCTGTTCATATAGTATAGATATGTGTTGTTTTTATCTCCATAAGCCACAAATAACTAACATAATTTGTAAGCCAAATTATTGTAAGAAATAGTAGAAACTGTACCATGAATAAACAGGCCTCAGCAGCATTTGTGGTCTTATATATAAGTGAAATAGAAAAGGAGTCCAGCGGTTAGCTAGCACCAGTCACATATGCAATTTCCAATGAGGAAAACAATAATAACCATTTACTCCAAAATACCAACTTAGTTAAATGTCCATAAAAATAAGTCAATTTTTTTTTTTCCAGACGGAGTCTCGCTCTGTCGCCCAGGCTGGAGTGCAGTGGCGCTCTCTCAGCTCACTGCAACCTCTGCCTCCCAGGTTCAAGCAATTCTCCGGCCTCAGTCTACTGAGTAGCTTGGATTACAGGCATGCGACACCACGCCCGGCTAATTTTTGTATTATTAGCAGGGACAGGGTTTCACCATGTTGGCCTGGCTAGTCTCAAACTCCTGACCTCAGGTGATCGCCCGCCTCAGCCTCTCAGAGTGTTGGGATTACAGGCATGAGTCACCGCACTTGGCTAAGAAGTCTAAATTTTAAGATTCACTTTTCTGTTTCTCTGGAAGTGAAATCTTTTGATGATTTTTTAACTAATTAATTACAACACAATGCCAATAAGAAAGGTCAATGTTTTTAAATATTGAAACCAGGCCAGGTTAATATATTATTATTATATTATATTATATTATTGCAATGAGTCATGTGATGCCAGAGATTAAAACAAACAAATAAAACTTAAATCTTCTAAATTTCTTTAAAATCAGAATCCATGGCAGGGCGCAGTGGCTCACGCCTGTAATCCCAGCACTTTGGGAGGCCAAGGCGGGCGGATCAACTGAGGCCAGGAGTTCGAGACCAGCCTGGCTAACATAGTGAAACCCCATTTCTGCTAAAAATACACACACACACACACACACACACACACACACACAAATTAGCCAGGCATGGTGGCACATGCCTATAATCCCAGCTACTCGGAAGGTTGAGGCAGGAGAATCACTTGAACCTGGGAGGCAGAGGTTGCATTGCACTCCAGGGGACAATGACAGAGTGTAATTTTGATCATGGCCATTTCAAAAGCATTTGAACTGGAATTAGTTGGCCAGGTTGGGCCACCATATCTTGCATGTCTATGTCAGGGAGACTTGGCTTTCAAGGGGACAGCACTCAGCCCCAGGAGGAGCCTGCAATTCGTCCTTGTCTCACAGTTTGTGCCATCCATGGGGATAAAGGACAGTAAGGAATGAAGCAGAACCTGCTGTCTAAATGGGGGAACCTGCATGCTGGGGTGCTTTCGTGTCTGCCCTTCCTCCTATGGATGCAACTGTGACATTGTTGTGTGCAGAGAGAGCTGTGAGTCTGTGGACCATGACACCTGGCTGCCCAAGAAGTGTTCTATGTGTAAATGCTGGCGTGGCCAACCCCACGGCTTTCCTGAGGCATTTCTACCTGGTTGTGATGGCCTTGTGATGGATAAGGACCTCATGGCTCCCAGGACTCTGGAATACTACCATCTACATGTACCACTTTTATGCTAGCTGGCATGTGCCGTTCCATACAAAGTTTCTATTAACTGACATTTACCTAATTTCCAGAAATAACAATTTTAGATATCATGCAATTTCATGACCAGTAAAGTCTGCTTCTCCAATGTCCTAACTGAAAGAAGATCATTTGTTAGTTGCCTTAAAATAATGAATACAATTTTGGGAGGCCAAGGCAGGCAGATCACAAGGTCAGGAGTTCGAGACCAGCCTGGCCAACATAGTGAAACCCCGTCTCTACTAAAAATACAAAAATTGGCTGGTTGTAGTGGCATGTGACTGTAGTCTCAGTTACTTAGGAGGCGGAGGCAGGAGAATCGCTTGAGCCAGGGAGGCAGAGGTTGCAGTGAGCCAAGACACTCCATTACACTCTAGCCTGGGTGACAGAGTGAGACTCTGCCTCAAAAATAAAAAAAAAAAAAAACATTTCCGTAATGGTCCCTAACACTTCCTCACTTCCTTAACGTACCAATTACTTCTTACCTCTGCCCTACCCTCCCCTCAGAAACTACTTTCCTTTTTCAAAAGAAAGTCAGCCGTATGTACATTGTGCCCAAGTCCTATGTTTCTTGATACATGTAACTCTACCAAGGTCTTATTAACATGGTCTTTTAAACAATTGAATTATATCTTCAGATTATTAAAGGCTAATCCTAATGTGAAACTGAGGATAAATTTTTGAGCAGAGTTGATCAAAATCAATTAAAATGGTCTCTTTAAAATGAAAGAAAGCCTCTTTAAAGGGAGGCGATGGAGGGAAGGATCAGAAAGCGCTGGGGTAATAGAAATCTGTCTGCATGTGTGCCAGCGAGATGGGGTAAAAAAGAGGAAGCAAATGGGAGAGATGGACAGGAAAAGAGAAAATGAATTACTTGATTGATGATTAGGTGGATGTAGAGAAGCAAGTTAAAAGACTAAATTGAAGGGCAAGTTTCCATCATCTATAGAAAGTTATACAAGACAGACTCTCCTTTTTTCTAACAGCATTGTAAAAAGAATGAACTCTCCTTGGAAAAAAATTATACCTAAATTTCCCCAACAAGATTGCT
>NW_016816550.1:52271-59482 GCF_001698545.2 Rhinopithecus bieti | reverse complement strand
CCCGCCTCGGCCTCCCAAAGTGCTGGGATTACAGGCTTGAGCCACCGCGCCCGGCCTATTTGTATTGTTTTAAGCCACTAAGTGTGTGGTAATTTGTTAAAGCAGCAATGGGAAACCAATGTAGATTCCATGACAAAAAGCAAAAACTATGTGATAAAAAGATATTGTCTAGTGGCTAGCAGCTTGAGTTTAAGTCACCTTGAATTTAGCAATCAGTTCCCACTAACCAACCAAAATTAAGTGACTTGCCAGTAATCCACTTAACCTGTATCCCTGACTTCCTGAGGCAATATGTTTGTTCTTCCCAGTCTGGAAAAATTACATAAACCCTGAGAAAGTATAAAGAGTCTCTTGTAGAATTCCCAACAACCCAGCAATGCACAGAAGTTTAAATTCCAGGACCATACAAAAGTAAAAATAAAAGGAGATTTAAGAATAAAAAACAAAATTAAATCTGTGATATTAATAGCTTTGTGCCCAGTTATGCTGTCAAAAAAATAGTTGGCTCTGTAATCAGTGTGGTATTTTACGTGTATTTTTTCCTTTGTAAGATGTTTAATGTAGGGAAATCTGAAATGTTAGGCTTGTGATTAAGTTAAATGTTTAAAAGCATTTCACTAAGTTTGCAATCAATGTGCAAATGGTTGAGGAGATTTGTTTTGTTCATTTAATATACATTTGATTTATTGGTTGTATAAGTAGTATGTGAATATTTAAAGCAACAAAAACTTGAACACGTATCAGAATTACCAGGAGGACTTAGTAGAACACAGCCAGCTGCTTCTGATTCAGGAGGTCTGGGTCGAGGCCCGAGAATTTGTATTTCTGAAATGCTCCCAAAGGCTATTTATGCTGTTGACTTGGTGGCCATGCTTTGAGGAACACTTATTATTTTAGGTTTTAAAAATGCTAAATGTTTGACAAATTCATAAGGTTGTGAAACTGGACTGTAAACAAAGGACAAAGAGTGTGGAATATCCCTGTAGGCACAAAAAGCCCCTTGGACATTAAAGAACCTGTGGGCAAAAGGGAGCATGACAAAGCCTGGCAGAAAATGCCACTTTAGTCCTCTTTCAGCCACAGGAGCTTCAAGTAAGGTGGAATCCAATGATGTGGGGGTTGAGACGGAGCAGCTTCTAGGTTGATTTCACATTGGACTCACTTGGGGGAACAAAGATATTAAAGACGCTTAACTAGACAATTAGTTCATATTATTTTGTGAATGACATTGATATCTACTTCATGCTTAAAATTGCTAGAAATCACCATTTTAATTCTTCCAGGCTACTAAAGATTTTAAAAAATAAAAACAAACCTTTTTCACTGGAAACAATGATAACCCTGTAACTAGAGCTGGACTACAAGCACATTAATAGTAATCTGGGATTTATAGAGCTCTCCATCAATCTAAAACCCCAGCTTTAAATATTGTAAGAGTTTTATTATACGTGCTACAAATGAAAAGTAGATAAGTTTAAAAAATACTCTCTGGTTCTGTAATGACTTTTCATTTTGGCGTCTGTTCATTTCTATTAATACATACAGTTCTGCTTGCCTTCCAGTACATTCTTACAGCTCTGCAGACAATCTTTGGCATTAGCCAACAATGGTAGCAAAAAAGCTTTTGCAAAATCCAAATTACTCAAATTTAAAGTTTCCCACATATACCAGTTTGCCCTGGAAGTTTAATGGCCAATATTAGAATTTTTCAAAAATGATTAACAAGTTAAAATATGTATTCAACCGATTTTGTCTAAATATTTAAAATGTCTAGTTTCATTCATCATCTCTTTTCCTCTGTTTAGAAAAAGGAAAGGCACGGCATGAAACTTTAAATGGAAAGATGGTTTGAGAGATAAAATGTTAACATCTATTATTTCTGGATGATGGTGGTATCAGTGGCTCTGTGTTTTTTTTAATCTTCCTTAGTATATTCTATCAAAAGGAATATTATTTTAATAATCAGACAAAATACAATTCAAGAAAGGAAATTTCTCCAAAGCATGACTTTGAAAGTAATTGAAAATGCCCCAAGTCTTCTTAGAGCAATGGCTAATTCTTGGTCTTGATAAAGAAATGTACAAGATGAGCCTGCAACATCTTGTCACACTGCAAAGCAAGGGAGTTATCAAAGACTGATGGAGTCAGGTCAAAATGACCCAACTTGAACAAAGATGACATTGACCAAATATGGGACAATTTGATAATCAATAAGAATAATAATTATAATACGTTGAAACGTTCAAATGTATGAGCATCCAATGAGTTTATAAAGATACTAATAAAATGGAAGAACAATGAGAAGAATCATAACAAGACCAGTTCTAACTCAATTTCAAAAAGAATTCTCAGATTGTATAAACTTTTGGTGAGAACAGTCAGACTACATAGGTATCAGACAAAATAGCTGAGTATGTAAAGAGTGCCTTAGTACTGGGTACTTTCATGCAGGGCTCAATGACCATTTTGAGAGAGTGATGGTCACTCTCTCCATGAAAACGATGGTCACTATAAATAAATCCTTTCCAACCCTTAGTTTCTGTTGTTGTTTGGTGTTTTTTTCTTTTGGTATAAGATTGAAACTTGTTTAGGAATTAATGAAAACACCCTGAAGGCTGAAACAAAACAAAGCAAAATGAAACAAAAAAAGACAATAAACAAAGCCCCTCATGACCCCAGGAAAAGCTGGTGCAGAGTTAGTGTGGTTGGGTGAACAAATACTAAAAAATAAAAAACAAGTAGTGTGCTGGGTCAGATCAAACATGGATGTTGATGAGCAAACATGGATGTTGATGAGATGGACAATCATACAGCAATCCTAGTGCTCTTAGGAGTTGAGTTGTTCCTAAAGTATCGGAACATGGTGAAAGTGTCTCAAAAGCCAAAGGCAAACAGGTTGTATTCTCATAGGGTCCTGTTATTCATTTCCTCTTTTGTCTCCATCCTACCTTGTTCGAATCAGACTGCATGCCCTCTAAACTCCAGTTTCTTTCACTGACAACTCTTACCAGTTGAACAACTGACTGGGAGATAGAGGAAGGACGTTTTGGTTGTGCATATTACATCCTTGAGAACACCGTAATCACTTAAAAATGGATGTTACTGATTTTATTTTTTGTCAAATTCGGCCAAGTCCCAAAAGGAGACTTAAGCAGACTTAATCTCTATCCCCAATGTAAATTCGTTATGAGATAAACTCTCTGAGTCTCCCTCTAGGAAACAGAATATTCCAGCCCTCTGGCATCTCTACCCAGATAATGATTTTAGTTATATCAACATAAGAATGATGAGGAAATAAGATGGATAATACCCTCAGCAAACCTAGATGGGTTCTTGTCAAATGGGCTGGTATTGGAAGAAGCCAGAGATGTTGAATAAAATTGCTATATTCAATTTATTAATGAAGGATCTATAATGGCCAGGTTGTTTTGATTTAAATGTTAGATCCCAAGTTTGAAGACCTTAGAGAAAAATGAATGGGGTATAATGACATTTAGAATAACTTCTTCAAAATGTGCTAATGGAAGTTCAGTGGGTCAGTGTAAGCTGTTTAGGAGAACCACAGATATAGCCAAAACTGAGCCAGTGCTTGTCTTGAGATTGGGTTAGATCGTAACTTGATTCAACCAACATTGCTTGAGTTTCTTCTGTGTGCCTGTCCTTTACAAGCATGATCTCATTTACCCTCATATAATGCATTAAGATAAGTATAAGTATCTCCATTTTGCAACTGAGGAACCTGAGACTCAGAAGCATCTGGCCCAAACCATAAGGGCTGGTGTGCGGTAGAGCTGTGAATTGAACCAAAACATGACTCTGCTTTGAAGGCCCTGTCCTTGATGCTCCGGCACACTGCCCCTAAGAGAATATATCATTGTTCATGCTGTGAGAGACTGATTTTGTCATCATTCTTCCCAAGAATATAAAATTTTCATACCTGCTGGGTTCTTGGTGGTCTCTGTAAAGGTTCATGGAAGTATCGTATTTCCCATTAAGTACCAATTTATGACTACCTCATGAGGTATATATTTTCCATTAGNCGTCTCGGCCTCCCAAAGTGCTGGGATTACAGGCTTGAGCCACCGCGCCTGGCCTAGGTACCAATATTTTGAAACATTTTACCAAAAACCGTAAAACATTTAACCTTTTTAGTCTGGATATAATTGGTATAAATACATAAATAACAGTATTCCAGCTTTTTTTTTTTTTTAGAAACATTCCTTTTACTATGACAATGATTCACTCCTCTTGAGGATTGGGCCTCATCCACAAATCCCTCTATAACTTTCATTGTTTGAGAACAGCAAGGATTGGAAACCCCTTTTATGGTGTCATAGGGACATGTGGATATGTGGTTGTAGTGGGTTGAATGGTGTTTCCCCAAAATCCATGTCTACCTAGAAACTCAGAATGTGAGCTTCATCAGAAGTAGGATATTTTCAGATGTAATTAGTTAAGATGAAGTCATATGGAGTAGGGTAGGTCCTAAATTCAATGACAGATATTCTTATAAGAAGAGGAGAGGGAGAGGATACACAGAGAAGCCCAGGCAAAGATGGAGGCAGAGTTTGGGGTGATGCCAAGGAATGCCAAGGATGACTGAGAGCCACCAGAAAGAGAATTGTGGTCCTGTTGAAACATTGATTTTAGACTTCTAGCCTCCAGAACTGTGGGAAAATAAATTTCTGTTGTTCTAAGCCACAAGGTTTGTAGTAATTTGTTGTGGCGGCCCTAGGAAACTAACACAGTGGTCTACATTCGTTTTCTTTTCTACTGGTTTTACATTAGCTAAACACACTTTAGCAATCACTACCATAAGTAAATTACATCTATAGGGAAAGAAATTAGAGTAGAACAATGTTACATTATTTGGTTTTATATGGAGCCTTTCATACACGTGGTTCCTGAAGCTGCATTGCTAAGTAGAATATTAGAAGGCAAACGACTGTGAAGCTATTATGCACTTTTCAGTAGTACACTCAGAGCATTAGGCATAAAAAGCTGTCATTACAGAAGAAACAGAAAGCCTTGAAACTGGAGTGATAATGCCCCACTTGCTATTGCTAAATTCCATATGATTTAAAACTTCTAAAAAATCAGTGATCTGAGTCATGCAAAGGTGTCACTTCTAGTGTCACATCTAAAAGGACAAGCCCAGAGCAAGAAAAAGAAAAAGAATATCCAGTTCATAACCCCAGTAGAGCACCTGGTAACTGACAAAATCTGAAAATACCCTCACCTCTGACATAAACTTAACTGAATATTTATGTGTATGTTTTGTGTTTTCTGATATGTTAGGGGGTGAGAAAGAGTTTCTAAGAGAGACTCTTCAATAAAGGGACATGAGCAATAGGACTGATTCTATCCAGGGGAACCTAGGGCTCCAGGGATCCATACTGAAGCAAGAAAACAACTCAAATCTTAAGGCTGTCTTCCCATGGATATAACATACACTCCCTTACCAGTTATAGTACATCTAGGTAAAAGAAACTGAGCAAAATTCAGAAGAGAGATGAGAGCCTGGTTGTGTAGAAAAAAGCTAACATAGCAGCCTTGAGGTGGCTGTTCTCCAAAGGGCTAATTACAAGGCTGACCCTTGACTAGCATCTGGGAACTTGGGCTTTAGGAGGGTTCCCACCATTCCCAGAACTGATTAGGGTGGTTCACTGTGCCCACACTGTTTGTATATGCACTATGTTTTATGCTGAACACCTGCTTTCCTTCTGGGAGTCTGGAATTTTGGGATCACGCTAGGCAGAGGGCACTTTTGTAATCAGGCCCCAGTAAAACCTTGGGAACTGGTTTGCTGGGGAAATTAAGCACATCCTTCATGACACCACTGGGAGGGGACTTGTGGAAGCTTGTGCCTAGTCTCCCCTAGACTTTACCTCATGCACCTTTTTTCTTGGCTGATTTTGCTCTGTGTCTTTTGTTGTGATAAATCTTAGCCATGAGTATCACTGTATGCTGCTCCCTGTGAGTCCTTCTAATGTGGTGTTAGAGACTCCAACACATCAGCTCCTCCAAAGTATCAGTGGACAGCTCCACCTCAGTGCTCCCCTTCAGTCACCTTCAGATTATGCAAAATGCAACTCAGACCGAGCTAAGGAGATTTCAGCCACAATATTCTGTATAGTGAATAGGTTTTATTATTGTAACAAGCAAGAAAAGAACAAGACATTTTTTTCCCTCCTTAATTGTCAGATCTTCTTTGGGATACTTGTTTATTATGATCTAATTTTAAAATCTTACTTAACTCTAAATGTAAGACTTTTATTGTAATAATACTTCAAATGAGATCTAAAAGCTTCTGCACAGCAAAAGAAACAATCAACAGAGTGAAAAGGCAACCTATAGAATGGGAGAAAATATTTGCAAACCTGTGTCTCATAAGGGGTTCATGTCCAAAATATTAGGAATGCCTACAATTTAACAGCAAAAAAAAGTCAAAATTAAAAAAAATAGGCAAAAGACTTAAATAGATATTTCTGCAAAAAAGGTATATGAGTGGCTAAAAGGTATATGAAAATGTGCTCAACATTACTAATAATTAGGGAAATGCAAATTAAAACCACAGTGCAATATCACTTTACACCTGTTAGGATGACTATTATCAAAATGACAAAAGATAAGCATTGACAAGGATGTGGAAAATCGGAACCCTTCCGCACCATTGGTGGTGATGTAAAATGGTGCCACCACTATGAAAAACAGTGTGGAAGTTCCTCAAAAAATTAAACATAGAATTATCATATGATTGAGCCCACTTCTGCGTATTTAGCCAAAGTAATTGAAATCAGAAACTTGAAGAGATATTTGTATTATTGTGTTCCTTGTAGCACTATTCACAATGGCAATATGTGGAAACAACCTAAATATTCATCAACAGATGAATGGATAAAGAAAATGTGGTATATATTTACAATGAAATATCATTCAGCCTTACAAAGAAGGAAATCCCAGCATATGCAATATCACGAATGAATGTGGAGAACATTATGCTAAGTGAGATAAGCCAGTCACAGAAGGACAAATATTGCATGAGTCCACCTATGTGAAGTATTAAAATAGTCAAATACATAAAAGGAGAAAGTAGAATGGTGGTTGCCAGGGGTTGTGGGTGGGGGGCAATGATCATAGATGTTCAACAAGTATTTCAGTTATAGAGGATGAATGAATAAGTTACATATATATATATATATATATATATA
>NW_016816550.1:35042-52075 GCF_001698545.2 Rhinopithecus bieti | reverse complement strand
TTTTGAGACAGAGTCTCACTCTGTCGCCCAGGCTGGGGTGCAGTGCTATGACCTCAGCTCACTGCAACCTCCAACTCCTGGGTTCAAGCAATTCTCCTGCCTCAGCCTCCTGAATAGCCAGGATTACAGGTATGCGCCACCATGCCTGGCTAATTTTTGTATTTTTAGTAGAGACGGGATTTCACCATGTTGGTCAGGCTGGTCTCAAACTCCTGACCTTGTGATCCGCCCACCTCGGCCTCCCAAAGTGCTGGGATTACAGGCGTGAGCCACCGCACTGGCTTTTTCTTTTTAACAGAGTCTTGCTCTGTTGCCCAGGTTGGAGTGCAGTGGCACGATCTCGACTCACTGCAACCTCCACCTCCTGGGCTCAAGCAATTCTCCTGCCTCAGCCTCCTTAGTAACTGGGACTACGGGCGAGCGGAATTTTATTTTATTTTATTTTTAGTAGAGATGGGGTTTCACCATGTTGGCTAGGCTGGTCTCGAACTCTTGACCTCAGGTGATCCGTCTGCCTCGGCCTCTCAAAGTGCTGGGATTACAGGCATGAGCCACCACACCCAGCCATAAATAAGTTCTAAAGATCTGCTGTACAATACATTGTATTTTGAATGTCTATTTAGGATTTTTATTCCTTGTTCTGATTTTATCTTTCCTTTCTTTGGTGGGTGAGACTGAGGACCAATCTGTAAGGTGCTTTAAAAAAAAAAACAGGTTTAAAATATGTTTCTTTGAAGATTTTAGAACATTAATGGCTTCCCTTTTGTTCCTGAACACATCCAGCTTGTTGCTGCCTTAGGCTGATGCATCAGCAGTTCTTTCTGTGACGCTCTTCCCACAGCATTGTGTACCTGGCTCTGTCATTTTATTGAGCTCTTAACTGTCACCTCCTCAGAGAGGCCTTCCCTGACCACCCAATCTAAGGCAGCCCCCACCCCACCAACAAATAACCCTGCTTTAGCTTCATCGTAGCACTTATTTCAACCTGCTCATCTATTCATGCTTTATTTATTTGTTTAGCAAAAGCCTCTTTGCTCCAGAATGTAATTCCCACTCCAATAAGAATCTTGTTTGACTTGATCAGCATTTTATTTTATTTATTTATTTGAGACAGAGTCCTGCTCTGTCGCCCAGGCTGGAGTGCAGTGGCGCAATCTCGACTCACTGCAACCTCCGCCTCCCGGGTTCAGGTGATTCTCCTGCCTCAGCCTTCTGAGTAGCTGGGATTACAGACATGTGTCACCACTCCCGGCTAATTTTTGTATTTTTAGTAGAGATGGGGTTTTACCGTGTTGGCCAGGCTTGTCTTTAACTCCTGACCTCAGGTGACCCCCCCGCCCCAACCCCTCAGCTTCCCAAAGTGCTGGGATTACAGACGTGAGCCACCGCGCCCAGCCTTGATCAGCATTTTATTCTCAGTGCTAAAACAATGTCATGAAGAAAAACGAGGCATTCAATAACTATTTCTGAATAAATGAATAATTAAATCATTTGAACAAATAAGTGACACTTTGGAAATTGCATTTAACAGCTTTCAAGAGACTGGCCCGGTTTTCTTTCTTTCTTTTCTTTCTTTCTGTTCCTACACTCACTATATTCTCCCTCAGGCTCTTCTTTCACCAATGTCCAGGCACTTTTTATTTGACCAGGCCCTCAAAGCACCTGGACCAGCAAATGGAGAAGCAACATCGTCAATCAGTGTCAGGTATGCACGATTCTTTTGATTTGAAAGGGCCAGCAATGTCATTTAATCATCCTCCAATCCCGTTGCACCTTAAAATGTCAAACTTCTACAAAAAGCAAAGGAGGCGATTGCTGAGGGTTACAAGGTGCGTATCAGCAAGGTAGATATCATTAAGATTTGCTTCCTTGCATCTCCTGTTCAATTGCATCTGTAGAAAGTGGTAGATTTCTCTTGTCTTCTTCAATTTAGCTTTATTGAATTTCTGAGTCCCAGCATATCTTGTTTGTCAGATATTTTGGCAGATTAAGCAGTAATGAGGTACACAGAAGAAAGTCAGATTTCTACAATAGCTACTCTACTCCTTTTCTGACATCCCCATCTCCCATCCCAGCCTCTTCCGATATTGTACTATCCTTCTTCTCTTTGTACCTTGAGGATTTCCTCCTCCCCCTCCCTAATTGCACCTGTTCTCATGGCACAGCCTTCTGCAATTCTCCCACATTGAGACCATGGAGCTGATTTTTGCCACTGAGCTTATATTTCTTCAGCTCTCAACTTCACTCAAGGTCTTTATCTCCAATGGCTTGTGAACATTTGCACTCAGAAGTTCAGCCTTTATTGCAATATGTTCAGTACCTAATCTGTCACTGTCTCCACAAAGCAGAAACTTCTTTCATTTTCCTGCTTCTGTCTTTTCCCTTTGTTGATTGTGCTTGGTATACTTTCATTGTAATAAATCATAACTATGAATATGACTATATGCTGAGTCCTGTGAGCCCTCCTAGAGAATCATCGAAACTCTGGGTTGTCATGGGGACCTCTTGATGTGAAAGTCAGTGTTTTCTTTTCTCTTTTTCTTTTCTTTTGAGATGGAGTTTTGTTCTTCTTGCCCAGGCTGGAGTGCAATGGTGCGATCTAGGCTCACTGCAACCTCCGCCTCCAGGGTTCAAGGGATTCTCCTGCCTCAGCCTCCTGAGTAGCTGGGATTACAGGCAGGTGCCACCACACCCAGCTAATTTTGTATTTTTAGTAGAGACAGGGTTTCTCCATGTTGGTCAGGCTGGTCTCGAACTCCCGAACTCAGATGATCCACCTGCCTTGGCCTCCCAAAGTGCTGGGATTAGAGGCATGAGCCACCGTGCCCGGCCCAATATTTTCTATAACTCGTTTCACTGCCCCTCTCGTGGGCTGAATAGAAGAAGCATTATGGGGTAATCAAAACAACACAGCCTTAAAAAAATAAAGACAGCTTGATTTAAACCCTGACTTAGTCAGCTTCTGAGCTCCATTAACTTCTCTGAGCCATGCTTTCCTCATCTATAAAACCAGGCCAATAATACTTACTTTGCAAGATTTTTTAAAAGATTTAGAGATAATAGCACAAGAGGTCCACAGCAGACACTCTTTAAGGAGTAGCTATTATTTTCAGTGTTTTGCATAAGATAAAATGGTCAAAATGAATTATATGGACTCCATTTTGTGGACCCATGTATTCATGTAGCAATGGAACTATGATAATTATATGGACTCAAAATGTCCCAATCATTTTGGAACTTGTAACAAAAAAAAAAATCTGTAAGCAGGCTGTTTTGCTAAGGATCTATGTAGAACTCCTCTGAGGATTATGCAGTGAGAATTGTGTGGACAGCAAGCCCAGAAAAGAGCACGTTTATACCCATCCTCAATTTTCAGCCCATGCTTGGCTGTTTGTCTCTTGCTCTTGGGATCCTGCCCACTGCACTGATTTCTGGACCCTGACCTCTTTCTGACTGCCAACCTGCACTGCTCACCTCCTTTTTTGGATACTCAGCTGTTCCTCCCACTGAACCCTCTTCCAACCAGTGCTTTACATATGACTCATTCACCATCTTTCACCTGGTCCTATATGGAGGATCCCTGCTGAAACTTTGCTTGGATATGTCTCTGGCTTCATCCCTTGATCAGCTTGTAATATTTGCTTTTGAATAAAGTATATTTCACTTTTGTGGAAGCAGAATTATTAGACAAATATAATCCCAGTCAGTGGCAGATTATTTGAAAGAAAACATTTATGTTCCTTTATTCCTTTTGTCCCTAGAATCCAGAGGCTAATCACACTTCTTAATACTTTCATTGTCCCATCTGNTTTCTTGTCCCATCTGAAATAACATAACTAAAAGGTTTAAAGATGAGTTACTTGAAATCTCTTCAGCAAGTCCCATGAGGTGAATTTTTTAGTATATACCAGGGTGGTTGCCATAAAAGCAGACGGTATCTGCAATAAATAACTTTATGGCATATCATTTTCAGGAAAAGAATCATTAGTCTTCTCTTTTGAGGGCAAAACTTTTAACAAAGATATTTGCTCTGGATTTTTTAGCCAGACATGATGTAGTGGTAAGAGCATTGCATGAGGAGTCAGGAGGCCTATGCTTCAGTCTTTCAAGATAATATAGTGGGTAAGAGCCCTTCCCCATCTCTCCCTTCACCTAGATGGGAGTGAGCTACTAGTACTTCCTAATGAAATGTAAGTGGAATTGTTTGCACTGCTTCCCTGCTAAGGCGGCTTTGAAACAAGTATGCCTTCTCCATGCTCTGTTCTCCTTGGTCCTGGCTGGATGTTAACACCCAAACTGACCTTGGAGGTCACATGTTGAAGATGGTAGAATCACTGTCAGCCAGTGTCCCTGAATAACCCACATAAATTAACAACCTGTTCTTCCCTCTTACCAATCAGGAACATCTGCACTATGTTAGCACATTGACATTTGAGATTTTGTGTTATAGCAGCTAGTCTGTGCCTAATTAAGTTGTTTCACTTCTTTATGACAATCTGTTTGGTTGTTATAAGGATTAAACAAGTTAGAAAAATACCTGGCACATAATAAATGCTCGATAAATGTTATTAATAGTTATCAATGTTATTACCTAGTCTGATAGTAACTGGTTATGAGTCACTGAACGTCAGTTTCCCTGGACCTTCATTTCCTCCTCAACTGTTTTTGTTTGTTTGTTTGTTTGTTTGTTTGTTTTTTGAGACGGAGTCTCACGCTGTCACCCAGGCTGGAGTGCTGGAGTGCAGTGGCGCGATATCCACTCACTGCAAGCTCCGCCTCCCGGGTTCACGCCATTCTCCTGCCTCAGCCTCCTGAGTAGCTGGGACTACACCGCGCCCGGCTAGTTTTTTGTATTTTTTTTGGTAGAGACGGAGTTTCACCGTGTTAGCCAGGATGGTCTCGATCTCCTGACCTCGTGATCCACCCGTCTCGGCCTCCCAAAGTGCTGGGATTACAGGCTTGAGCCACCGCGCCCGGCCCCTCCTCAACTGTTAAATCTAAGAGTCATACTTGATGAACTCAATATTTCCATAAGTTTCAAGTTTTATGATCAGAAGCTTCTTCAAAAAATTGCCAAGAAAAATTATTTCAACCCATGGAAAGTGACCACCATAGGATGAGGGAGAGATTCTGATATCAGGGAAAAGAGGAAATGGAGAACAGAAAATTAGAGGGAAAACCATTTTTAGAAGAGAAGCATGTTTTCTTCTGATTGTCTATCATCAGATTCTGAATCGGCTTGGGAAGGAGAAAGAAAATATTTACAAACCGGGCCGTGTGCTCCGTGAGCTTTCATTCACACCAAATGATATCTTGTGCTGTAAGAACAAGAGGATTCCTCCAGCCGGAGTGCAAAGCCTACAATAAAAAAAAAAAAGAAAGAATCATTGAAAAAAGAGCTAAGTGGAAAAAAATTACAAAGAATGGCCATATCTCAACATGAAAGTCAAATCTTTAAGCTCTCCACTTCCTCTGCAGTAGGAATTCCCATGCAAAACAAATGAGGAACTGAGGGAGTGATAAGTTTGCTGCCTCAAGTCTTAACTTCCTTCATATGTGTGCCCATTTCTCCACCACCCTCTTATTCAGACGTGGCTACGAGGCATCATTCCCTCTGGGGCTAATGCCTGGTTTGGTTCTCTACAACATATAAAGCTGGCTGGGATGCAGTGACTCATAACTATAATCCAACACTTTGGGAGGCGGGTGGGTGGATCTCCTGAGGTCAGAAGTTCACGCCGCCTGACCAACATGGCCAATCCTGTCTCTACTAAAAATACAAAAATTAGCCAGCGTGGGTGGCCCAGGCGCTGGTAATCCAGCCATACTCAGGAGCTGAGGCCGGAGATCGCATTGAACCTGGGCAGGCGGAGGTTCAGTGACCGGATGATCATGCCCTGCACTCCAGGGGCCTGAGCAACAGAGCAACCCCCCCCCCCCCCCCCTAGACTCTGTCTCAAAACATAAAATAAAAAAATAACTCTATGCGCTGTTGGTTGCGACTTTACGGAAAAACAGTTAAAGTGCCCCTTTGGACTTTTTGACTTTAGCTGGGACTGGAACCACTTATCTACAGCTTACTTCTTTTATTTTTAAGCCTTCTTTTTATTTATTTATTTTTTGAGACACAGTCTTCCCCTGTCACCCAGGCTGGAGCCCTTTCATCACACATTCTGGGGAAAATTATGGGCGATGGTGACATCCAATCAGAACTTTAGTATCTCATTTGAGACTGGTTTAATGCTCAGAATTTCTCCAATATATAATTAAAGGCAAATACACGTAATTGCAAGATAGAGGTTTGTCCAAGGAATTTTGCAAACATTACTTTTCTCCTCCTTATTATGATGTCCCGGATTTATCTTTTGGGAAATAAGCAACAGTCACAATTTGCTAATCCCATCTGTTTCCCATAAAGAGGGAAGAAATCATTAATTGCACGGTGAATTGGGGAATGAGGAGTTTCAGATCCACAAAGGAGAATTTGACTCAAAATCTCACGAAACATCCCACTGAAGCCTTAACACAGTTTGAATGTGGACTGATATTAAATGATATTAAGGAATCATTATTTTTGTTCAGTGTGATCATGACATCATAGCCATATAGGACAATATCCTTATTTTAAGATACAAAATGATGTATTTTGGGGTAAAATACCATTATAGCTTTAATTTACTTTAAAGTAGTTCAACAACAAAAACAAATAGACAAAGAAGGCAACATATTAACAATTGTTAGACTGATGTAAGAGTATTGGTATGTTCATTATGCTCATCTTTTTACTTTTCTGTTTATTTGAAAGTTTCACTATAAAAAGTAAAAATCAAACCCACACAAAGCAATGGTCCCCATTTCTGTTACTGTATATAAAACGAAATAATTATAGTCTACCTATTTTATACTCAAAAGTGTTCTCTTAAATATCCCTAGACCAAATGATCTTTTACTAGAGACCGCCATGTTCTGGCCCTAGCAACGACTCTTCACAGAGTATGGTCATGTGATGGCACATTATTAACATTCTTTCACTGAATCCCTTAGTCTGACAACGTGTACAGTAGATATTACAAGAATTTTACAGAAAAGGGTTCTGAGAGTCAGAGTCTAAAAAATTGTGCAAGATTGTTTTTAAGTCCCCACAGCCTTAGGCCTTTGCCACAGGGATGCCAGCTATTGAGTCAGCTCAAAGTGTGATCTACAGAGACAGAATGACCTAGTGGGACTGGGCTCAGTCTTCTTCATCTGAAAAATAAGACAGTCTGCCTAGAGTTGTAAGATTCCTTGCAGATCTTATGTGCTAGGTGCCAGGTAGGATCAAAGAATATGAAATGCCCAAACAGTCCTACTTGCTATAGGACCTATAATGAACAATCTGACCCCATTTCTGATGTTTGCCTGCCCACCTCTCCCTGCCTGACCCTTCAGCCCTACATCTGGGCAAGCTGATAAGGAAGTTCAGGTGCTCCCTCCTTTGGCACTAGCAGGAGGTTCAAACTGCACAAGCCCTACCCTGTGCACAGGAATCCTCATCCCAGCCCCATTGCCAAATCACACTAGAACTCCGTATCATTTCTCTGCTCTCTGAGGCTACTTTTGGACCTGCTTGGTAGCCAGACCTACTATCCCCAGAAAGCCACATAATGTGAGTAATAAACTTTTTCATATCTTCCTGGTGCATGTGAGATATTCTCACTCTTAGCAATCAAACCAAATTTTAGGTGGATGGCACATCTCATGTCTATGGAGTAACTACACACCACAAGAAGTCCTGGTCTCACTGTATGATTCTGAAATTTATTCATTCATTCTGAAAATATGTGCCTGGGGCTGTTCTAGGCACTGAAGAAAGCATTGTAAACAATATACAAGTCTTTGACTACACGGAACTTACTATCAAATGGGGAGAGACAGAGTGTAAACTGAATGATTAAATTAAATATATTGTGTGTTAGGTACTGATAAGTGCTATAAGAAACATAGAGCAGGGAAGGAGAATAGGAAATTTACAGCACCCTAGTTGCACTTGTAAGTAGTATGGTCAAGGAAGCCACACTGATTGTGGGACATTTGAGTAAAGACCTGAGGAAGACGCATGGGTGAGCCATCGAAAACATATGAGATAGTGGGAAAAGCATGTGCAAAGTTCCTGTGTAAAGGTCATGATTGGTAGGTTCAAGAGACAACAAAAGGCTGGGTGTGGTGGCGCACACCTGTAATCCCAGCGCTTTGGGAGGCCGAGGTGGGCGGGTCACCTGAGGTCAGGAGTTTGCGACCAGTCTGGCCAACATGGCGAAACCCCATCTCTACTAAAAATACAAAAATTAGCCGGGCATGGTGGTGGGTGCCTGGAATCCCAGCTACTCGGGAGGCTGAGGCAGGAGAATCACTTGAACTCAGGAGGTGGAGGTTGCAGTGAGCCAAGATTGCACCATTGCACTGCAGCCTGGGCAACAGAGTGAGACTCCGTCTGAAAAAAAAAAAAAAAAGAAAGAGAGAGAGAGAGACAACAAGAAGGTAGTGTGGACGGTGCAGAGGTGAGGCTGCTGAAGGAAGCTGGGGAGAAGGCAACAATTTTGACTTTTGTCTGGATAAAATGGGAAGCCTTTGAAGGCTTGGAGCAGTGGAGGGACATGATTTGACTTACATTTTAATTGGACATCTGTAGCAGGGCCAAAGCAGGGAGACAAGTCAGGAGACTGTTGCGAAAATCTGGGTGAGAGTTGATTGGCTGGAACAGGGTGGTAGCAGCTAATGTGGTGAGGAAATGGTTGGCTTCTTCATATGTTTTGAAAGTGTATCTTTTCAAAAACCCAACTTTTTATTTCATTGATCTTTTGTATTTTTTTAGTCTCTGTTTCATATACTTCTGCTCTGATCTGTATTATTTCTTTTCTTTTACAAGTTTTGGGTTTGGTTTGCCCTCATTTTTCCAGTTCTTTAAGATGCATCATTAGGTTGTTTATTTGAAGTTTTTCTATTTTTTGATGTAGGCATTTATTGATGTACACGTCCCTCTTAGTACTGCTTTTGCTGTATCCCACAAGTTTTAATATGCTGTGCTTCCATTTTCATTTGTTTCAAGAAATATTTACATTTTCTTATTAATTTTGTCAATGACTCAATGGTCATTCAGGAGCACATTTTTAAATTTTCATGCGTTTATATTTTTTCCACAATTCTTCTTATTATTGATTTCTAGTTTTAATCCATTGTGGTCAGAAAATATATTTAATATAATTTAAGTTTTTTTTTTTAATTTGGGGTACTTGGTTTGTATCCTTGATAAAGTTCCATGTGCTGAGGAAAAGAATGTGTACTCTGCACCTGTTGGGTGAAATGTTCTGTAAATATCTATTATGTCCACTTGGTCTATAGTGCAGATTAAGTCGAATGTTTCTTTGTTGATTTTCAGTCTGGATCATCTGTCCAATGCTGAAGGGGGAGCGTTGAAGTCCTCAGCTATTATTGTATTGGGTTCTATCTCTCTTTTTAGCTCTAATAATACTTGCTTTATATATCTGGGTGCTCTAGCATTGGGTTCATATATATCTTTAGTTGTTATATTCTCTTGCTGAATTGGCCCCTTTATCATTACATAATGGCCTTCTTTGTCTTTTCTTCCAGTTTTTGTCTTGAAATCTATTTTACTTGATACAAGTATAGCTACTCCTACTCTTTTGTAGTTTCCATTTGCATGGAATATCTTTTTCCATCCCTTCATTATCCATGTATGTATGTCTTTAGAGGTGAAGTGAGCTTCTCAGCTGTTCACCTTGCTTCCTACCTCACTGAAAAAATTGCAGCAATAAGAGGAGAACTTCCAGATTCCACTCCATTTCCTCACTAGTCAGCATCTGTATTCATATACTCTGCTTTCCTTTCTATTAAGCATAGATGAATTTTCCATGCCCCATGTAATGCCTCCACTCATGCACTAGAAGCCACTCCCCTTGCCTACTCAAAGACATTGCTCTAGCAATTCCTCCCTTTCTCCCTTATGTCACCAACATCTTGAATGGGTTGTTCTCATTTTTTCACTCATTATTAAAAAACAGATACAGATTTTCTGTTGGTCCTAATTTCCCTGACAAGTATTCCTTTAGTTGTTTGCTCCCCTTTGCAGCAAAGCTCTTTGTTCTTCTTTCTCTTTCTAGTCCCTCTCTTCTCATTTCCATCAAACCTATAAGGCTTTGTCCCCAACCACTGCTGCACCAAAACTCCTCTCACCAAAGTTATCGGTGACCTTCACGTTACTACACCTAGTGGTCATTTCTGATCCCTCTTCCTTCTTGACTTAGCAGTATTTAAGAAAGTTGATCTTCATTTTCTACTTGATAAACTTTCTTCACACAGTGTCCAGGACATCACACCTCTTTGCCTTTGCATCTACCTTGGTAGTTGCTCCTTCTCAGTCACCATCGTTGGTTCCTTCTATTTTTCTTGACTTCTGAATGTTGGTTGTGCCCCAGGACCAGCCCTTGGTTCTATTCTCTCATCCTTCAATCTATACTTACTCTCTTTATAATTATATCCAGTCCCATGGCCTTAAATATCATCTATATGCTGGAGATCCCGAATATCTCTAGGCCAGTTTTCACTCCCAAATTTCAGACTCATGTCCAACTGCTATTTTAACATCTTTGCTTATATGTCTAATAGACACTTCAAACTCCATATATCTAAGACCGAATTCCCAACCTTCCCGTTTTCATTTGTTCCATCAGCAGCCTTCACATTTGCTCAAGCAGAAATCTTAAAGTCATCCTTGACATCTCTCTCTTACCCAATACATCAGTAATCTTGTCTCTCCCTTCAAAACATATCTAGAATCTGTTCCTCTTACCCTCCCCACTACTGCCACCATGGCCCCAGCTTCTATAATTGATAGCTATCTATTGACAGGCTTCACTACTTCTACCTTGTTTTCACCCTGGCCCCCGCCCCCACAGTCTATTCCACAGTTTATTCTCAGTCAGTGGGATCCTTTTAAAATGCAATTAGATCATGTCCCTCCTTTGTTCAAGATCATCCAATGATTCCCCATTTCACTCAAAATAAAAGCCAAAGTCCCAAAAACGGTGCACTTGTTTTTCCCTCAGTTCCAGGCACATTCTTCTCCTTGCTGAGAGTACTTAGCATCTTCCAACATACTGTACCATCCACTTATTTATTATGTCTGTTGTTTATTGTCTGTGTACCCACTAGAATGTAAGCCCCATGAAGGCATGGATTTTACTCTGTTTTGTCTACTGAGGTATCACTCTTGAGCACCTAAAATAAAACCTGGCAAATAGTAAGTGCTTAATGAATACTCATTGAATGATTAAAGGAGGAATTTTGACTCTGAAGAAAGGACCCATTCTTCTCATTTGTGAACAGCCTCTCATTTTGCTAACAGAAAGAACAGAAATTTCTATTGTCTGTGGAGCAACATAATGAAGTTTAGTGGTGATTATAATCACTAATCACTCTTGAGTACTTAATTTCTTTATAAACAGGCAACGTCACTTAAACACATATAAATACTGCACATTCGTCCAAAAATTATTTATTGTGCACCTACTAAGTGCCTAGTACAGGTATGAGTACCATTGAAGGTTGAAGACTATGGATGAAGATTTCAAACAAACTTTCGGACCTCCTGGTAGGTCTATTCCAAGTCACATTCTTTCTTTGATGATAAGTCATTTTGCTATAGCAACTCAGGGTTAGTCTGCTGCCCTTCTACTTCTCTGTTTGTGCTATACAGAAGATCCATATGGTACCTGGACTTAAGAAATAGGGATAGGAAGAAGAGTAACACAAAGTGTGTACAAGCAGGAGCCAAATACTTCAGCAGTTCATGAAAAAGATTAAATGGGGAGGAAATACTGCCTCTGAGAATAAATTGCCTTTGCTATTTTGTCACAGATCAAAAGAAGCCTCAGATCCCTGCCCAAAAGCACAAGTCACGAATTTGCCAGTTTGCCAGGTCTGGATGGTAATACGTGCTTACGAAGGGCATCAGAGATATTGAGAAGCCACTAGAAGCTGCCATTGCCAAGGAGAAGAGGACAGAGAGATGGGCTTCCACTCTCTTTCCACTCTTTATCCAGAGAAGCCTGCTTTTACCTGTTTCATTTGTTTATGCTTTAACATCAGCTATTTTTGAACAAAGGGTTTCTTCTGTTTTCTGTTAATTTCTTTTCTTTTCTTTTCTTTCTTTTTTTTTTTTTTTTTTTTTTTTTTTTTTTTTTTTTTTTTTGTGAGACAGTCTCGCTCTGTCGCCCAGGTTGGAGTGCAGTGGCGGGATCTCAGCTCACTGCAAGCTCTGCCTCCCACGTTCACGCCATTCTCCATTCTCCTGCCTCAGCCTCCCAAATAGCTGGGACTACAGGTGCCCACCACTACACCTGGCTAATTTTTTGTATTTTTAATAGACATGGAGTTTCACTGCGTTAGCCAGGATGGTCTTGATATCCTGACCTCATGATCCACCCACCTCAGCCTCCCAAAGTGCTGGGATTACAGGTATGAGCCACCATGCCTGGCCTCTTCTGTTAATTTCTTAATTCCTGTTTGGGAAAATAAAAGTAAATCTTATTTTGCTCTTTCACTTCCCCATAGATCCCTGCCCACTTTGGAAAAAAGAGTATAAATAGAATTCATTCATTGGAAATACGAGGGATCCGAGGACCCTTGCTGGTAGAACAAAGGCAGTTATTAACCTCTCTGTGCTTGGCTTTTGTAACTGCAGAATAGTATCACAATTTTTATATTGGCATCTTTGTATAGATGACGATTTTGAAACAGCTATTAAAACACCAGCTTCTATTTCACCTTGAAAGTGAAATACCAATGTTAAATAATGAAAAGAACCATCTCTTAGAATGCCTTTTGCATCTTTTATCAGCTACTGCATTTACTGAGATTAATAAGTGTATCTGTCTATCAGCTCAATTCATTTGCTATAAAAGAATATAATCATTGGTAGACACATAGGAGAATTGTCTGGTTTGCCAGGCAGGCACACACAAAGAGTGGATGAGGCATGAATGATCTACAACTACACACAGCTACATCGATACATCTCACAATGTTGAGCGAACGGAAGTCAGACACAAAAGAGCGCATGCTGAATGATCCCATTTACATAAAGTTCAAAAATAGGCAAAACGAATCTGTGATGTTAGAAGCCAGGATAATAAGTTATCCTTGGGTGGATGAGGAGTAGTGACTGGAAGGAAATAAAGGGTATTGGGGAGCTTCTGGGTGCTACTACCATTCTGTTTCTCTAGCTGGGTATTAGTTAATGATGATTTGTTCACTGTAAGAATTCACTGAACTATACATTTAATGATTTGTGCACTTTTCTGTTTGTGTGTTACACTTTAATAAGCACGTTACATAAACAATGACTATGGTAAGAGTTGGGTGGAGAATTTGATTTTGTCTCCTGAGATAAGTAGGAATATGAATGTAGCTCTGAAACTCAGGCTTGGAACAGAATTGCCAAAGACTGTCCGTTGAGGATCATCTCAGGGGCTGGCACAGATTTGGGGCAGTAACAGTTATAATTATACCTATTTTAATTCTAAGCACCAAAGTAACAGGTGGTACTTGTTGAAAAATTGTACCAAAGGACAACTGTTAAGATGCACATGCACACAATAGGAATGTTCTGTCATGATTTTGATTGGGGTTTACTGTTTCTGTAAACAAGGCAGCTACTCGCTTTGGGTGATTCTACTGTTGAGTTTGGCAGGATGCCATATGCAATTATTGAGGATAATGACAAATGCTCCATGAACTATAAGTTTTAACAGTCATATGTTTCTTGCTTCATGTATTTGTTGTTATTATTTACAATTTTGGGAAGGTTTCTAACGATTTCTTTATAGAAAACCATCATTTAACAAAAGGCTTAATGCCACCAGTAGAAACAATTTTACTAGAATAAAACATGACTATTACATTCCGTATAATTAAATTAAATCAATAGATGTAGTTTACTAAATTAGATATTTAAAAATATATATTTAGTAATAGCTTCCAATCCTGGGTCTGCCATTTATTAGCTACGTGTCTTTGAGCCATTTGCTGGCCCCGTTTCAACCTGTTTTCCTCAATGGTCTTGCTCTCACAGAGTTGTCATGAGGATTAAGTGAGATAACATACATAATTAATGTAGAACACCTGGCACGGGATCTGTATCCAAAAAGTTATTAAATTGTCACACTCGTTTTTATTAATAGATTAACTACCACATTATTATAAATGGTGAAACCGATCATTTATTCAGAAATATTCTGGTTTCAAACATAACATTTGAACAGGGAAAAGTCATAGAAATGCCATGAAGTCAGCAAAATCCCTTTTTAAAAAACTTAAATTTGAGAAATTTCTATTAATCAATTATTTTGGTGACTTCAAAAAAGACCACTTCTCTTAAGTACTAATGGTAAAAACAAACAAACAAAAAGATACAAGATAAAATAAAATAAAATAAAATAAAATTCTACCCAACTCATGGAATACTAGTGTTGAAAGGCAGCAGAATTTGAGAATTACTGACTGGTTTATTCATTTTTCCCCTACCATCTGTCAGATATCAACATGATCTCTTACAGCAGCCAGCTTTAACGAGCAGAATGTTCCTATCTGTTTTCTTCCTAGGGCTTTAAAGATTAACACCTTATAAATTTTCCCTCTTCCTCCTTCCTTCTCTTTAGGGGGAAGGCGTGTGCATTAGTAAGAATAGTAGGCTTCAGATCTGAATCTTGGTGCTATTGGTATTAATTGAGTGAATCTGGCGAGTTGTGTAATCCCCTGAACTTTCTTTTGATATCTATTTGGTAAGTTTCATTACTGATCATTGCAAGGTAAAATCACATGTAATAGTTGTTTGCGTCTAAGCCCTAGGAAGCTCTGATACTCGTAAGGTAGAACAATCTATTTGAAATATCAACTAATATGCTTTTGTTTGTGGTACTTCCTCCTTAACCCTGTCTGACTGCTCACTTGGGCAGTCATATTATTGATTCAAGTGAGGTCTGGTAGAGCAGAAATGCAGAGAGAAAGAAAAGAGGCAATTTGTGTTATGAGTTTCAAAGTGTCCATTTTGAAATTGCAGAGATGATAGCTTGAGGAAAAAAAAATATCCTTAACAGCCTAGAATTCTAGGCACAAAAGCATAGATTTGGAAGAATCCATGGATAGTCAGAGCCAGTTTTTCCTCCTGCTTTATTTCCTGGCCTCCAATACTGGGAACTGTAAGGGGAAGAAGAGAAGCAAGAGAGGAGAAGCAACAGAAATAAAAATTGGTGGACCTTTGACACTGTACCCTGCTATGTGTTCCCCAGGTCAACTTCTGAAGGATGGGGAGCATGCTGGAAAGCTCCATGAGTTTGGAGAATCCTAGAACTGAGGACAACCTGCTTTTTTTTTTTTTTTTTGAGACGGAGTCTTGCTCTGTGGCCCAGGCTGGACTGCAGTGGCTTGATCTCGGCTCAGTGCAAGCTCCGCCTCCCGGGTTCATGCCATTCTCCTGCCTCAGCCTCCCGAGTAGCTGAGACTACAGGCACCCGCCACCACGCCCGGCTAATTTTTGTATTTTTAGTAGAGACAGGGTTTCACCATGTTAGCCGGGATGGTCTCGATCTCCTGACCTCGTGATCCACCCATCTCGGCCTCCCAAAGTGCTGGGATTACAGGCGTGAGCCACCGTGCCGGGCCCTGTCTTGCTTTTAGGACAGACCTCTAGAAAGCAGTAAATGTTATAGAGCTCCCTGGCACCCAGCAAGAGGAGGAAACAATACAGTAGAGGCAGCCTTGTAGTACCTCTGTGCCTAATGTGTCTTGGAAAGCTGCTAAGAGGTTGAGAGAATGAAACCACGAGATACATTGCTGTAATGGAGTCACTGTCACACAACCATGAAATATTAGGCTCACAGACACTTTGAAGGGTGAGAAGAGTAGGGTTTATCGGGTGAAAAGAGAAAAAAGGGAAAACAGGGACGCTCAAAAGAGCAAGAGTCCTGCTAGTAGTCTTCCCGCCTCTCAGATTGAATCCCAGGTTCCACCTCGGAACAGGAGAGGCCAGCTCTTCCCCGCTGCAAACGGTGTGAACTTCCTGAGGGTTCACCCCTGTGTGCACTCCTCCCAGTGTGCAGGCCAGCTGGAAGTTCTCCAGTGACCTCTTTATACTTGGTTGTCTCAATATCAGGTCTTTTAATGAGAGTGAAGCAAACCTTGCAGTAAGTGGGAGACAGCCAAGATCCAATGGGAATATAGAAGTCCCAACAGAACCCAGCATGGACATTTGATGACGATGTTCTAATGACCAAGGACCAGATCCCCATAGCCCTACATGTCTTGACATTCAGATACTCTCCATGATTTAACCATGGCTGTGGGGAAATGGAGAGGAGACCCAAAATGGACAAAATAAACCATGAAACAACTGAGGATTGCCTAACATTGCAAAGATTAAATTTCCACCATCTAGCAGAATTGAGACACACAAGGAAATGTTCTTTACATGCTAGAAAAATAGACACATTTCTTACCCACTGAGTTCGAGGCCTGAAAATGTGTGCCCACCTACATTTCTTTTCTGAACATGAAGAGTTATATGGAACTTCTACTCAGTTCCTTATGGAATTCTTATAGATGAAGCTAATTTTTCTGCTTGTAGCTTTTATGAGAACTGGAAATCTCATCCACAGGCTTGCACTGCTGCTCCCAGTAAAAAAGGTTTTTTTTTTTTGTGGTTGTTAGAGGCAGACAAATCCCCGCACTGGTTTTCACCCTCCAAAGTTTTCACCCTCAATCCCTCTCTTTAACACAAGTGTGAATTTGGCAGTGGACTTACCTGTTTCTGTAGACAATCTTGTTCGGGTACTTCTTTTCTCAAAAATCATGCCTAAGGACTTCCCTTGCAATAAAGGCAAATACTATAAATCAAGGACAAGAATAGAATTAAAATATATCTTATATATAAATTATGTTTTAAAACATATTCTTTATTGGAAAATAAGTAATAACTGCCC
>NW_016816550.1:29594-32164 GCF_001698545.2 Rhinopithecus bieti | reverse complement strand
ACTCTCTGCTTCTAAATTTCTCATCTAGAAGATTACTGTAATAATCTTATAGAGTTGTTGTGAAGATAAAATTATTTAATACATGTAAAGCAGACATTGTCTGGAATATAATAAGTATTTGATAACTTTTAGCTATTATTATCAAAATCATTAGGCTGTACAAGCAGCATTTGTAATGCACACTAGAAAATAATTTCGTATTTTCCCCCTACTGCCCTTCAAATCTGTTCTTGGAGCTTGTTCTTTTTATCCCTGGATGAAAATACAATGGACACTGTAGCTTTTCTACTAACTCAGAAAAATACAAAAAGCCCTCTGCTTATTTTACTACCTCAAAGAGTCTCAGTAAAATAACATGTAACAAAAATACTATAATAATAATAGTGATTAAAAAAAAAAAACTTAAGAAATTTACTGCAGGTTAACACCTTTTCCCTTCCAGCTTATGCCTGATTAAAGCTGGCCTCCTCTAATGGGAAAGAGGGGTCAATGTGCTATTTCCTCTGTTTCCTTACTTTCAGTTCCTCTAAGTGAAGCCAAGGGAAGATGAGGAGTTAAGAGCCAGCAAAAGCCTGGTTCTGCTCTAGCAATCTAGCATTGGTGCAGGTGTTTCAAACACCTGACTCTCTTGTGGAGTGTTTTTGGAGGTCCTTTGGAGAACCCCCCCCCCCCCATCATTAGGAATTTCTCATAGCTGTCTTTGATGCAGACAATTACATTTCCTCTGGCATCCAAGGGAACACATCCAGCCTCTATTTTGCTGAGATTTCCCCCACCCCTCCAGGAGGTCTCTTGGTCATGATCTGAAACAATATCATGCTAGGTCTTTTTTTTTCTCATTCCCTATTGGTTCATGGGAAGGTCTCCACGTTCTTTGCTCTAACAAGTGTCAGGTCCATCCTGATATAGACTCCATCTTGTTCTGCTATCAGAACAGCTAACTAGCCTGTCCTCCTTACTTTAAATTTCTCAGGTATCATCCTGACATCAGTTTACTGTGGGCCCTAGTGGAGCCATTTCCTTGGGCTTGAAGTGAAGGAAGACTATCCCCTTCATGGGGGAGGGGGCATATGATACACAATAGAAACACTCTCTATAAATTATCTTCTAATTTCCAACCCCTCTCTTGGTTTCTGCAACACATTTTATAAGCTGAAGGTGGTACCCAAGGGATTCCAAACTGAATTTTGTCTATTTCCGTTGCAATTCCATTTGTAGTGGTCTAGCATCTCACTTTAGAACGAGGGAAGAATCAGTATCCACTGGGCCTGGGCAGAAACCAAAATTGAAAAATATTTATTTTAACATTTTGTTATATTGTTATGACAATAATTGTTATTCGCGGTAATCAGTCTGTAAAATAAGCATCATTTTTCTCTCATCATTCCCAGTGTCATCTGTGTTTAACAATAATTGGTATTTTCTACCATTCGAAATCATAAATAGCCAAAGGCAAATTGTGGTTCACCATGTGTACTAAACATTAATTTTACTAGAAGTAAAATAACTGTCACAAAATGATCATGCTTTAATTCTAACCTAACAAGAGAGCTTGTGCTACTTGGGATGAAGAGTTAATCATCTGTTGGGATTTATGGAGGCCTTTTTGCAATGGTAATAAGCTTATAGGTGGGAAAATCACAAATTCACTCAATTTGTTGTTTCCACTGCATGATGTCAGTAACTTAGACAAGTGAATATTGCACTACATATGTTTCTTGCAGAGTTGATTGGTTCATTTAATGTTCAGTAGGTGAATAGATCTTTTTTGGTAGACGTTTTGTGAGACTGAGCCCTTTAGAGGTCTAGTTAGTAGGGAAGAGAATTTCCATAAGGATTGAGAGTTTCTGGGTTGGTTGGCTAATTGGTTGATTGATTGATTTTGTTTGTTTGTTTGTTTTCTTTTGAGACGGAGTCTTGCTCTGTCACCCAGGCTGGAGTACAGTGACGTGATCTCGGCTCATTGCAGCCTCCACCTCCTGGGTTGAAGTGATTCTTGTGCCTCAGCCTCCTGACTAGCTGGGATTACAGGCACCTGCCACCACACCCGGCTAATTTTTGTATTTTTAGTAGAGATGGGGTTTCATCGTGTCGGCCATGCTGATCTCAAACTCCTGAGCACAAGTGATCTGCCCACCTCAACCTCCCAAAGTGCTGGGATTACAGGTGTGAGCCACTGCACCCAGCCAACTGACTGATTTAATCTAAGACATTAGTGACATATTCAACTACAAGTAGAAATTACTGTTTTTAGCTTATATGTAGAAACAAAATTTTGGTTAATATTCCTATTTCAAAGATGTATTATTGTCTTTGACTTTTAAAAATATGTGAATCATAGGCTCTCCAAATGGAAATTTCTTTAAAGCAGTGGTCCTCAACTTTTTAGTGTGTACCTCTAACAGTAAAAAATTTTAAACATGGATTCATATGTATGTTTTATTTGTTTATATGTGCTGCTATACTAAAAGATTATGTACATAACAAAACATAAATGAAAATAAAAATTTAAAAAGTTTAGACTAAGAAGAACCAAATATTTTATTTTATTTTATTTTATTTTATTTATT
>NW_016816550.1:5619-26796 GCF_001698545.2 Rhinopithecus bieti | reverse complement strand
TTTTTTTTTTTTTTTAACGGAGTCTCACTCTGTCGCCCAGGCTGGAGCGCAGTGGAGCAATCTCAGCTCACCACAACCTCTGTCTCCTGGGTTCAAGCGATTCTCCTGCCTAAGCCTCCCAAGCAGTTGGATTACAGACGTCTGCCACCACGCTCAGCTAGTTTTTGTATTTTTTAGTAGAGATGGGGTTTTGTCATGTTGACCAGGCTGGTCTTGAACTCCTGACCTCAGGTGATCCGCCCACCTCAGCTTCCCAAAGTCACTTTTTATTTCTCTGCTGCACTTTCATACTGCACTGTCATTATCCATTTTTGTAAAATGTCCATGGGTTTGTCACTGGGAGAAAAGGAGGCAGCACAGCTATACTCTTTGCTGTCTGTATGCAAACTGTATGACAGATGCACAGTGACCAATCACCAACAGACTTTAAAAGAAGTGATGTAATTGGTCACTGATCATGATGTGCTGTGTATGTGTTATTTACATGGTGATTTGTGGACTGAAGAGTTAGCAATGAAGTTTTTGCTTTATGAATTACTTATAATTAATATGCCATGTTGACTGAAATTTGAACTGTGTTCGTAGTGGCCTAGTGTTATTAACTAAATTGTGGTAATTGAAATTTGTTCACGTTGGAATCTTGCAAAGGAAGGGCTGCCTGTACTCCAAAAGTTTTCCCATCACAGGACTCTGATATACCATTCCCTCTGTCCAGAACACTCTCTCCCCAGTTCTCAAAGCTGGCTCCTTCTCATTCTCAGGCTGTAAGCTTAAATATCACCTCCTAAGAGATTCCTTTCCTGACTCTACTGTCTAAGTAGTCTTCACTTTACTTTCATTTTGTTTGTAATACTTATCACAATTTTAACATACATTTATGTGTTTATTTATTGCTTACTTTTACTCTTCTCACTGGATTACATATGATCCACAAATAGCAGAGACCTTTCCTGTTTTATTCACTAATATATACCCAGTGCTTAGTACAGTGCTTGGAACATAGTAAGCATTCAATAAATATTTCTTAAGGAAATGAATAAATGATAGTAGGTCTTCAGGGCAAAAGTAAATCTATTTGTATAAGAAAGAATTCAGGCCAGGCGTGGTGGCTCACACCTGTAATCCCAATTTGGGAGGCCGAGGCGGGCGAATCACTTGAGGTCAGGAGTTCTAGACCAGCCTGGCCAACATGGTGAAACCCCATCTCTACTAAAAATACAAAAATTAGCCGGACGTGGTGGCAGGTACCTGTAATCCCAGCTGCTCCTTGGGAGGCTGGGGCAGGAACCTGGGAGGCAGAGGTTGCAGTAAGCTGAGATCGCGCCATTGCACTCTAGCCTGGGCGACAAGAGCGAAACTCCATCTCAAAAAAAAAAAAAAAAAAAAAATAGAAAGAAAGAATTAATTCCTAGCAGATTTCTGGGATGAATATTGAAAGATTTGTCATGATGGATTTTCAACATCCTGACCAAGTTCTGATGATAAGAAAAGACATAGGCCAGGTGCAGAGGAGAGAAAACAGTGCACTTTGATTATTCACAATGTCAAAACTTAAAATGAACGCCTTTTAAAAACATCACTTCAGCCGGGCGTGGTGGCTCCTGCCTGTAATACCAGCACTTTGGGAGGCTGAGGCGGGTGGATCACCTGATGGCAGGAGTTTGAGACCAGCCTGACCAATATGATGAAACCCCGTCTCTACTAAAAGTATAAAAATTAGCCGGGCGTGGTGGCAGGGGCCTGTAACCCCAGCTACTCGGGAGGCTGAGGCGGGAGAATCACTTGAACTCGGGAGGCGAAGGTTGCGGTGAGCTGAGATCGCACCATTGCACTCCAACCTGGGCGACAGAGCAAGACTTCATCTCAAAAAAAAGAAAAAAAAAAATTCCACCACAGCTTAGTGAGGGGAGGTTATGCTGTTTATACCACTGAAAAATCATTAGAGTAGTCACCACTTTTCTCAATTCCATCCAGGAGATGGGGCAGGAAATGTTAGCTTGGGAAAAGAGCTGTTTTCATAGATATCAAAACTAACCAGGACAATTTATCACTGGAAGGAAAGCAAATACAATGGTCCCAGTTTAAATTCCTATCCTGTTTACTCTCTCCTCATAGACCTCCCCTTGGCTCCAAAATGGAGTTGCCACACCTCTTTCCTAAGCTACATAAAATTAGAAGAGTTCCACAATTGTACCACATTAAGACAGTTCTGACACACGCCTCCTTTTTTTTTTTTTTTTTTTGGTCTGTATCAAGCATTTTCTTGCTTTGAGTGAAAAAGCCAAGCTTGAAGTAGCCAGGTAAGACTGCTGGCATCAGTGGCTATTAAGTTCCCCTAGAGACCTCATTCTTCAATAGGAGGCAGCCTGCTCTGGTTCACAAGCACCAGAACCAGGGCCAAATGCATTATTCGAGTCTCCTGTAAAATGCTTGCTTTTCTTGTACCAAAGTATACAAGAAGTAAATCAGAGTAAACAAGAAATCTCCTTGATACACCAGACATAAACCACATTATTATTCTTCAGCCTGCACATAAGAGGGAGGATACAATGTTGTGGCAAACAATGAGAAGCACGTACAAATATTCCATCAAAACTGTCACTGCAGTCTGGTCAGAGCCAGAACCCTTGAAAAAGGCAATACTAGTTCCTTATATTCATTTTATTCCTTTAAAATAATTACAGAGATTTTTTAACCCCAAATCACTGAATGCTAAGAAGCTAAGCCAAGGTAATAAGAGATCCTTCTATTAACTTTACCCAAATATCTTCCTAGCTACAAAATGGAAGAGTATTCACTACTGGCAGAATGAAGCCTTTCACTGCTAGTGTCTGCATTTTCCAGCTCTGGTAAACTAGGGGGTGGGAGATACTTGGACGTATTCCCTGGTATAATTGTATTTTATTGGAAGAGAAAGTGCTTGATTTGAGTACAATGTGGTCAGTCAGAAACTGATTTTGCCAGAGTAGGAAAAAATTCGGTGTTAAATGATACTCTGATCCCCATGGACAATTTGAGATAAAGACTTTAACTTCTGGAGATGTAAGAAGGGGCCAATGGGCCTTATGGCTGAGATTTTTATGTTTCTTTAACCTTGCATTAATGCAAGAGCTAAGGCATGTTTTCTTATGTATGCTTTTTTTTCTTTACTGAGATATTCTGACTGTACCTAAAAAAGGATATTAGGCAAAAGGGTAGATTGGCCAACTTGATCAATTTGAAGGGATCAAAGTAATACAAGCAGTGAAATGAAAAGAGCAGTGCCTTTAAATATTTGAATTGTAGTCCTAGTTCAGCCCAGACTTAGGAATAAACAATGGCCTCGGGAAGGTTATTTGCCATCTTGACCTTCAATTCTTCATCTGAAAATTTAAGAAAGTGAACGAAATCAGGGATTCTCTTTGTCTATGTCTTCCCCCACACTCATGAAGTTTATAAACTGGAGCCACGTGAATTTTCAGTGGCCTAATTTTAATTACATCCCTTTCTTTCCTTCTCAGAAAGGCATATTAGAAGGCATGCAAGAGAAAGGAGCTGTATTTTCACACACACAAAAAAACCTTGCAGTGATCCCACTGATGTGAAAAAAAACTCACCAATTATTTCCAAATTTATTCTTATTAACAATAACAATAATAATGTATTAATAAAAGTTTACTTGAAACCCTCCTCACCGTTGCCACATACCCATATGTGATATAAATTATTGATAGAGACAGGAGGCAACCAAGGGCCCCGACCCCGCAGCCCCAGCGAAACCCCACGTTCAAGCCTAAAACAACCTGTAGGCTGAAAAACAGAACTGCCTGTCCTGGATGAGACCCGCCCTTTCCCCTCACTCCCCCGACTGATTCTTTCTGAATAATGCCCACCTTCACACTGGGAGGACAGGGTGGGGCCTTGGGGAAGTTCACACTGCACCGTTTGGAGGTGGGAGGAGCCGGGCCTCTCCTGCTCCTGTGTGGTAACCTGGCATTCAGTCTGTGAGATGGGGGCCTATTAACAGGAACCCCTCTGGCTTTGCTGAGTTTTTTCCTTTTCACCCAATAAATTCCGCTCCCCCTCACCATTCAAAGTGTCTGTGAGTCTAACCTTTCCTGGTCGTGTGGCAAGAACTCAGTTTTTTCTACAACATTATTATTGATCACTGAATGACTAGTCGTTTCTAAGATACCTTAGATCATTAATAGTCTAAAATTGTGAAACTTCTCCTTATCTGAAAATTCAAGAATTCAGATAAAGGCTAACTTTCTGCAGACCTACTATTAAAGGTCTGGAAACCTGAAACTGTCAAAAATCAGTGGCTTATTTTATCTAAGTTAAATTACTAAATTACTAAAAATAAACTAGGAAACAAATTCCACTGTTGGCCACAGGAAAACATCATGACCTCGTTCAACTTTTTGGCCCATCTCGTATATGATTTTCGAAGTGAAGTAGTTTTTTTTTTTTTTTTGAGACAGAGTCCTTATTTGTCACCCAGGCTGGATTGCATTGGCTCGGCGATCTCCCGCTCACTGCAACCTCTGCCCCCAGGTTCAAGCGATTCTTCTGTTTCCAACTTCCTGAGCCTACGCTGGGACTACAGGTGCATGCCACCAGGCCCCACGCTTTTCGTGCTGTGTGTGTGTGCGTGTGTATTTGTATTAGAGACAGGTTTCGCCATGCTGGCCAAGACGGTCTCGAACATCCTGACCTCAGTGATCCACTCCACCCTGACCTCCCAAGAGTGTGGGAGTTACAGGCGTAAGCCACTGCGCCCCAGCTGAAGTGATATTGTTTAAAAGGCATCGTTTTAAGTTTTGACATTCGTGGAAATAATCAAAGTGCACCTGTTTTCCTCTCCTCTATGCGAGAACATGAATGTCTCTATAATGCACGTTGTCCTGGATGTCCAACGTGTGTATTGATGCATGTGTGAGAGACCGGGGGAACATGATGGATTATGAATCCCTTAGTACGGAGGTCTTGGAATGAAAGTACATGAGAACTCCATCACCTCTGGCTCCAATCCATAACCTCCCCACAGAATGGGTGGCTTAGCTTAAATATTCTCTGAAGAAATTTCTATTTGGTGAGAGGAAATGAACGCACTTCACTACAAATTAGTCTTTGCTGATAAAGAGATTTTGTTTTTTTTTTTAGGTGGGTCTAAAAAGCCTAAATCGGTTCCCCTAAAGTAGGGCAACAGATCACAGGACACCTCGCCTATTACCCAAACGACACAGCGCGTTGCAAGGCTTTAGAGCCTTTGTTTATCGACATGGAAAGGCCTGGTGGAATTGGGTGTTTTCAAATCAGTCTTGCCCGGTTCTGATCCTATCGATTTGTTAAAAAAAAATTTAACTGACTAAAAGTGATTGATCCAGGGGCTGTTGTGGATGGTTCAGCCTCATTTAAGCTATTGTTTTTATCATGTCCATGCGATAATGACTGCCTCACATTCCAAAACGCGATTCCTAATTTCTGTGGCACTATCAAACTCTAACCACATATTTCCTAATTCCTCTGGCGAGTAGTAAACTGCACGTGATATGTTGACAATAATAAGGGGCCCTCCACCCCTTTCCCAACGAGAATTGTGGGACGAAAAAAATAACTTGAATCCCTGTGAAAGGCTGAAATCACGAAAGTAAAAGAATACAGATAACAAGAGCAGAGTTGACAGGGCGTTTTTTTTCTGTTGTTTGAGGGCTTTGTCAAAGGGTTTGTAGGTCTTGGTGTGAGATGAGCAAACCTCTGAATTTATCTAGCTGACAGGTAAGTGCAACTAACCAATACCAGCTAGGAAAGAAGAATACCATATGCCTGCACGTGAGAATGCATGGTGGAAACCATGTCAAGCATTAGCTCATTTTCATAGAGATTCACGCTATTAGAGTTTCTAACCAACAGGGTGACTCCCGAGGCCTTTCACACTTTCTCAAATAGAAAGTTTGGATTGGGGATTTAAGCCATACATTGTTGTGCCAGCCCCCATGCACACTGTGAGAATAGCCACCAGGATTTTCCGGAAACGTAGTGTGGCTACTGGATATAGACAGTAGTATTTAGTAAATACAAAAAAAAAAAAAAAAGTCCAGCTTATTTTTGAAGAGGTTTACTTGCAAAATTTAATCCATAATATATTATTTTAAAAATCAATTATCACTATAATTGTCAAAGAACAGTATAAGTTTAAGTTCCAGGCTTTGGTTATTCATTCAGTTGGGTGTTTTCAACTCAGTGATGATTCCTTGTTAAAAACTATAGAATAAAATTTCATCATCTCTTTTATCTGATGTAACTCAGTGTAATGGAATACTAAAATAAATAATGAACATTGGTCTGTCACTTTTTAGGTTTCATATACATTATCTCACTGATTATCACTAGACTGTGAACTCATGTAGCTGGAGTGAAGTATGTTTTTACGTAATTTACCACTGTATCTCCAACTCCTTGATAGGGCATGGCACAAAGTAGATGTTCAATTAATATTTGTTGAATGAATGATTGAACTACCCTGTAATGTAGGTAGAACAGGTATTATCCTTTTTTCCATTTTATAGGTGAAACAACATTGCAGAAAAGTTTAGTGACTTGTTCAAGGCCATATAGCCAGCAAGGGTGGTGCTAGGCCTTGAACCTGGTTCTTTAGACTTTTCCCCAGGTTGTTATCTGATCTAACTCTGGCACTAATTGGTAAACTCCATAATCATTCTGGGCTTTTTTTTTTACCTTATACTTAAAACAAGAGAAGTGAAACAATTTCAATTGAATATTTGAGCTGTCTAAGAAATACAAATCACAATTCCTCCCAAAATAAAATAAGAGAGGGCATTATTTCATGGTTCTGAGGTCTCAAGTAGGTCTAATATTATGGACTTAATTTACAATATTATTTACAGTATCATTCTGACTTCTGAGAGCCTTATATTCACTAAAGAAGTAGTGCTAATGGTGGAGTCCAGAGAACCTAGAACTGTCAGCTGGTCCAGAGAAGGGATGCCCAGGGCCACTATCACAGGTCCACTTCCTAATAATAAAAGAAAACTTCAGACCAAAAGCTTCTTCCTTAAGGAAGTCAGGGAGGTTGCTTTAGGTTATAAAGAGGCTCTGAAGAAATTCTATTTCATTATTAACGTGAAACTGTTCTAGAAGCTTTCTGGTAGTGATGTCTCCACCTGATGGCCTTGTTTACCCAGCTAACTCATGTCCCCTGTTCCCTTCCCCTTTCCCTTCCCCACCGACACACCATGCCATCTTCAACCACATGCGCAATGGTTGTAAGCAGGATGTAAACTTTTATAATGAATTCATTGGAGACAGTCTGCTTTACACACGCCAGCAAGAATTTCAGGGATGGTTTTCAAACTTGCATTTTATTTAAAAATGTCATTATCCCCATCACATATAAAACTTCTTTGCAGCAGCTTTGTCAGTATTTATTAGTTGCTACTTGGAGTCTGTTTTTTCAAAGGAATGGATTAGTCTCAACACCTCAGAGTGATATATTGTTTTCTAGCAAGCCCAAATACAAGCTGAAGGCCCTGTGTAAATTACTTCCCCTAATTTCCTTCAGCCACTTGCTTGTTTAGAATGTACACAAAGGAAAGATGTCAAGAACGTTTAGTCTGTTATACCTTCCATGGGTGGCTTCCCCTACAGCACGCAGTGAAATCTGATTACAGAAGGACTGAGAAATGAAAGTTCCTCTGGAATTAGAGGCAGCTGTCTCAGATAAGAGTAAAGCAGAGTGTGGCACTACACTCTGCAGTAAAAGGCCTTACTGCAGAATATAATTTTATGCATCACCATGATTCCTAAATCAAACCCAAATCTCTGACCATCACTTACCGAAAATTTCGAACCACGAAGTTGTGACCATTTCTAAAAGCTGCATTGTTCAACAGGATCCTCAGATTAAACAGCATCTTCTTTTAATAGTGAAAAGGATGATTCTATGCTCTTGAAAACTCCACAGCAAGTTAGCCAGTGGGGCCACCTAAAACTAAGAAATGTGTTCAGTTGCAGTGAGGGGCAAAGGTAATATCAGCCTTCAGCTTCCTTATCAGAGTCCCCTGGTTAGAGATACTGCAGGGCAGGGTGCAGGAGCATTTGAACTTTATGCCAAACTCCACCACTGTGTGTGTGTGTTTTTTGTTTTTTTTTTTTTTTTTTTTTTGGGAAGAAATCCTGACTCTTTCATTGCCTGGCCTCCTCATTTTTCATAATATATTTATACTGTCACATGCATGTACAAAATCAATTGACAAGTACTCATTGAACATATAATATATGCAAGGCACTACAGTATTGGCTGCTGTGAAGATGCATAGAAGTAACTCACTTAGAAAATGCAAACTGGCACTGCAAAAACACAGATGTAGATGTGACAGCCCTGAGTAGTACTCTTCCCATTTATTTCACTTTTCTATCTCTAATTGCCAGTCTTTCTACAAAAACAAATAGAAGTGCCCTGGAAGCTATTTTGGGGGTACAAGAAGATAGAGAAGGTATAGTAAAAAATATCTCAGTCCTGGAGCTCCCTTTGTGCCTTGCACATAAGTCTTCAATAAAGAAATAATTGCTGGCCAGGCGTGGTGGCTCATGCCTATAATCCCAACATTTTGGGAGGCTGAGGCGGACGGATCACTTGAGCCCAGGAGTTTGAGACCAGCCTGGCCAACATAGTGAATCCCCGTCTCCACTAAAATACAAAATTAGCTAGGCGTGGTGGTGCACACCTGTAATCCCAGCTATTTGGGAGGCTGAGGCATGAGAGTTGCTTGAACCCGGAAGACAGAGGTTGCAGTGAGCCCAGATTGCACCACTGTACTCCAGCCTGGGTGACAGAGTGAGACTCTGTCTCAAAAAAAGACAGAAAGAAAAAGAAAAGAAATAGTTGCCTATTGATTCTAACAGGAGCCCACAGTCAGTACAAGTGGTAAGTGGGGATACCATATACTCCTCCCCTAGCAGCCTATTCAGATCACTAGGGGGCCATCTGCAACTTCACATTTATTCATTCATTTATCCTCAGTTATAAATCAGATGATTCAAAGTCAGTTCTGTATCAGATACCAGGCTACACTGAAGTTTCAGAGAGGAAAGATGACATCACCTTTGCAGAGTTCACAGTTCAGTAAAGGTAGTCTGATTTATAAACAAATATCCATAATACAAGCCTGTAGGAGAGGTCCAGACAACATTGTCCAGCTTCATCGAAGCGGGAACCCTCTAAGGTAGGAAGGGTAGGAGGAAGGAGAGGAGGGGTAGGGGTAGGGCTGCCTCTTCTGGTCAATTTATATGACTTTAGCAAACCCAAGTAAATATTTGCCAGAAGTTTGTGGGATACCAAAAGTGTTATTTAAAACCAACTATGGCCACCTCAGGAGCCGAGATGTTTGTGATGTCATAATTAATACTAGTAGACAAATAAATATTGACACCATTTCCTTCTACTTACAGAGAATGATGTGAGATGAAGTGAGGGGAAAGACTGACATTTCCAAACCTCTACCAAATCTTCCGTTCTGGAAAGGATATTCCAGGCAGAAGCAACTGCTTGCAAAGGCACAGAGGTGAGAAGGGAGAGAGTGACTTTGCAAACATAATAAAGCATCTCTGAAGAGGCAAACAAGGCCAGTTATTGAATAGATTTCAGAGAGCAAAAGTGCTCCACATAATAGAGGAGTGAAATAGAATGTTTGCATGGAGCCTGAGGGAGATGAGGCCAAACCACAGGCTAATATAAAGCCCATAGCTTGACCCCGTATCTTCACTGAACTGTGCTAGTCATACACACAACTCCTATTGGTAATGCTTGGGGAGAAATCAAGAAGTGTCTGCAGTTCCATGCTAGAGAGTAAAGGCAGCATTTTGAGATGCCAAAGCAATTCACAAACCCTCCTAGTGCTACGGATGCAGGAGCTCAAAGCCTGAGGGAACTAAGAAAAAGTTAAGACACCAATAACTCCCAGAGAAATTGGAAAAGGGGAGCTGCACCACAAGTGGGATGAAGTTAAAAGTGATTTCACTGAATCTCAAAAGGCAGGACATCTCAATGGACTTGCTGAGGGGTAGATTTCAACTACCCATCTTCTGCTGATTGTGTCATATGTGGAGTCTGTGTTACTTTACAGGTTTTAATGTTCATCCTCCGAATTCATCCAGGGGCTCTTGTTGACCCCATGATTCCTCTAATTCAATTTTTACTTTCTTGTTTGGCTACCTATCTAGTTCTCTTTGTTCACCTAGACTTTCATTCATCCAGTTTTCTCTGCCACCATCAACAATTGTGCAGCCATCATAAGCCAATCCTCTGTGCTGTGTGGGTTCTGAGAGACAGAGTGATAAAACAGGAATGATGAGTTCCTTCCAATATTCACCATTTGGAATGACTCCAGAATACAATTTCTGTCTCTGCTCTCTGACCCCAAACATCTTAACCAGGGGGAGGGGCTTTTTACCTGCTCCCTTGCTTCAAGCCACAGGAGACCTCCAGCTTGACTTGACCGTCATCCAACTTGTATCATCAGGGGGTGGGGATTAGATGGGATTCCTGAAAAAGGTGGCATTGATTTTTGATGAATTGCAAGAATCAGAAAATAGTCGGCCGGGCGCGGTGGCTCAAGCCTGTAATCCCAGCACTTTGGGAGGCCGAGACGGGCGGATCACCAGGTCAGGAGATCGAGACCATCCTGGCTAACACGGTGAAACCCCGTCTCTACTAAAAACTACAAAAAACTAGCCGGGCGAGTTGGCGGGTGCCTGTAGTCCCAGCTACCCAGGAGGCTGAGACAGGAGAATGGCGTGAACCCGGGAGGAGGAGCTTGCAGTGAGCTGAGATCCGGCCACAGCACTCCAGCCTGGGTGACAGAGCGAGACTCCGTCTCAAAAAAAAAAAAAAAAGAATCAGAAAATAGTCAAAACTGGAGGGAGCTACAAAAGATATTGTAGCAAAAAAAGGAACCTGTGAGTAGACCCAAAGGAAGGAACAAAGAGAGTGTGTAGGGTAACAACAAATGATACATAACTGGAAAAATACATTCCATCATTGGCCATTGAAATGAAGCCCCACCACCACCAAGCATGCTATGAAAACAAAAAACCATGAGTGTCTGTATCTTGTTTATATTCCCTTGGCATTGGGTCTTCCCCTACACACCTGCTGCTTCTTAATGCAAATACCCACTGCTGTTTTCTTGAGGATAAACTTCTCATATTCCTCACTCTTCGTGTGGGTGGCTTAGTCCATTTTGTGTTGCTGTAACAAAATACCACAGACTGGGTAATTTATAAAGAAAAGTTGATTTGGCTTACAGTTCTGGAGCTGGGAAGTCCAACAGAATGGTTCTGGCATCTGCAGAGGGCCTTTGTGCATTGCCGTCCCGTGGCAGAAGGTAGAAGGGCAAGAGAGGGTGAGAGTGACAGACAGAGAGGATTGAACTTGCTTTTATAACAACCTATTCTCTCGATAACAAACCCACTCCTGTGATAACCACATTAATCTATTCATGAGGACAGAGCCTTCATGTTCTAAACATCTCTTAACAGTCCCACCTCTTACTACCATCACAATGCCACGTAAATTTCAACATAAGCTTTTCAGGTGACATTCAAACCATAGCAGTGGCAACTATGAAGCATATTCTACATGCTCCCCAAAAGGTCCCCAGTGGAATTGAACCTCAATTGCCCACAGTAATAACCTGCTCATCAATCTACCCTGTATTAGCCACCTTCCCTTCCCTGTCTCATTTCCCTCACTACCCTACTAGTGCTTACTGGGACTACCTCCCAAATCAACTACTTGAACCCAAATCCCTTTCTTGGTGTCTGCTTCTATGGAAACTCAACTTTTGCCCAGATCTACCTTCTCAACAGTTTTGCAACACAGCTTCTTGTTCTTTTCCCCTTGGCCTCCCTATCTTTGAGTTGGTACCTAGGCTTTCTGTGTCAACAAGTTGGTCCCCAATACCATATTGCACCCTCACTCTCAAGTTTAGTCCCAGTTAGCCTGTAAACAGTGGTATGCTGGTAAATGTTTAACAACTAGCTCTTCAAACAAACAAAAAAATAAGCTCTGAATTGTAGCAGTCTGACTTGTAAGGTGTAAATATTCCCACCACAGCCAATTTCAAGCTACTAATGTGACATCACTGAACACAGAGTTGAAGAGAGAGGTATAAAAATAGTTCTTGTAAGCTACTGTGAGCTGGCTCCTGTATACCACTGCCTAGTACTCCCATCCAGAAAGGAGGATTGTCTCAAGGTTTGGAACGAAATATTGAAGCCAGATTGCTGAGGGCCTTGAAAGACAGATTATAGAGTTGAGAATTTAATCTGTAGTCAAAGGAAGATTATTAAAGTTTTGGAGCTGAGGCAGACAAGAAGACATATGTCATTATTTGCATTGGGTTTTGAAACCATTAACCTGGGGCCATTGTGTGAGAAGTACAGTATGAAGAAAATAGAGGCAAAGAGACAAAGAGGTTATTGTGTGACAAATATAAGGCCTGGACACATATTAGAGCTGTGGAAATAGAAAACAGGAGATGGATGCAAGAGAGATTTAGAAATTAGAATTTGCCCATCAGGAAAATTGATTGGATGTTGAGAGAAGGGAGATGAAGAAGCTAATCAGATGCTAGGATTTCACATTTATCCTATTACTGAGAATAAAATTCCAAATAGCCAAATGTTGCTATTGGGGATATAAAGAATGTTAGTTCTCTGACATTTTGAGCTTTTAAGTATCTGTATAAACTTGAAATATTTCTTTGAAATTGCCAGTGTGCTTCCCTAGTGAAATCCAAGCACTGAAGAGGGAATCAATGTGATATAAAGGAAAGAATGATGGGAATGATGTTTGAAGATCAAATGTGACCTCTGGCTCAGTCACTCGCTCATGGTGAATTTGGCTAAGTCATTCAGTACCCTCAGAGTCCTCACCTGTCCTACTAAATAAAATGAGTTATTATAGCACTGTGGGAATTTTAACATGCTAATCAAACATGAGGTATAGTGTCTAAGAGCCAGGGCATAGATAGTTATTGTCAAAAAAATACTACAAATGTGAGATCCATACAAAAAAGACAGATGGCGATTATTGCAGTGCGAAGTTTTGATTTGTTTCAGAGTGTTACTAGTTACATAAATAATTTTTATAGCTGGTTGCCTAGAATCTTTAAGATCCTAAGAAGCCACAGCATTTGCATGCAGTACACACTAGTTAAGTCTTCGAGTTCTGTGGGATTGTTGCTGGTGAGCTATTTTCCACTGGATATGGACAAAGAAGCTTGTATCCTTGTCTGAGACCAGTAGCCACCCTATGACAATGAGGGGAGGTAGCCTTAGAAGGAAGCTGTGGTTGACTGAGTGGAAGAAGGAGGGAGTCTTAGTCATTTAGGACATCACTGAGTTGCAAAATTAACCAGCCTCATGAGCCTCCCTACCACTTGCCACTTCATTATGTGAAATAGCAAATGTCCTTATAGAAGGACAATCCCTCTGAATTGGGGTTTTCGTTACTTGCAATCAAATCCATGCTAACTAATACACAATTTGGCTTAGGTATTTGAAGTTTTGTTTCTCATGTAACAACAGAAAAAAATAATGTTTTAGAAGTGGATTCTAGTTCAGAACCTATTTATTGGTTGAATAACCTTGGGGAAGTCAGTTTCCTTATCTGGAAATGGAAACCAATACTCTCTTACAATTTTTCTTTTGTTAAATGAATGTACTTGATATGTTTTGTTATTTAAAAAATGCTTACATTAGTATATAATAAACTTAATGTTTTTTAGCCTAGAGTGCTATGAGTTGTAATACATGTGTAGATTTGTATAACCACCACCACAATCAGAATACAGAATGGTTGTATCACTCCAGAAAACTCCCTTTTAAATTCCTTTGTAATCACATCCTCTTCTTTTCCAATCCCTGGTATACTCCTCCTGTCTCCCTTATAGTTTTGCCTTTTCCAGAATGTGACGTAATCGGAACCGTAAACTATGTAGTATTTTTGGACTTGCTCCTTAGCATAATGTCTTTGAGATTTACCCATGTTGTTGTATCACTAATAAGTTCCATTTTATTGTTGAGTAGTATTCCATTGTATCAATACATCATAGTTTATTTATCCATTCCCTCATTAAAGGACAATTGAGTTGTTTCCTGCTTGAGGAGTTTGTAAATAGAACAACTACAAACATTTGCATATAGGTTTTTGTGTGAATGTTCTATTTATTTAGGGTAACCAGGAGTAGAATAGCTGTATGTCTGGTAGTCATATGTTTAACTGTTGAAGAAACTGTCACGTGGTTTTGCAGAGTCAGTAGAGCATTTTGCAATCTCAGCAGTAATGCATGAGAGGTCCGTTTGTTCCACAACCTTTCCAGCACTTGGTATTGCAAATATTTTTCACTGTCACCCTAACAGTTATGTAGTACAAATTGTGGTTTTAATTCTCATTTCCCTAAAGGCTAATGATGTTGAGCATCTTTTCATGTCCTATTTGTCATCCATTTATCTTTCTTGGTAAAATATCTGTTAAATATTTTGCCTACCTTTTTTTTCTTTTATAGATAGAGTCTTACTATGTCACCCATGCTAGAATGCAATTGAAACCACCTTTGAAAATGATGACTGAGATAGTGAAAGAGATCTAACTTAACCGAGTCCATCTTGCTTCTAACCTCCAAGCTGTCCTTGTTCATTCCTGGGCAGAGGCTGAACTAACTTTGAGAGGAACTTAGTTCATAGTTCATAGCTTAAACAAAGACGATAACGGTCCTTTCCCAAAGCAGACCGCCTTCCTGCCTGGGGACTAGATTGCCTTTGTAGTAGAAATTATGGTTTAGGGTCGGTCACGGTGGCTCATGCCTGTAATCCCAGCACTTTGGGAGGCCAAGGTGGGCAGATCGCTTAAGGTCAGGAGTTCGAGACCAGCCTGGCCAACATGGTGAAACACTGTCTCTATTAAAAATGCAAAAATTAGCCAGATGTTGTGGCACACACCTGTAATCCCAGCTACTCGGAAAGCTGAGGCAGGAGAATCACTGGAACCCAGGAGGTGGAGGTTGCAGTGAGCTGAGTTTGCACCACTGCACTCCAGCCTGAGTGACAGAAAAAGACTGCGCCTCCAAAAAAAAAAAAATTATGGTTTAGGAGTCATGCAGCTGGAGGCTACAAGATTCTGACCCTCCCTAAACTGCTCCTAAAATCAGTGCTTGGGGTATCAGTGCTGCACTTGATGGATCAGCTGGCACCACCAGGTCGATAAACTGGCTCATCTGATCTGATGGCTCTCGTTAGTCCTACAAAGGAAGTCTAGTCCCCAGGCAGGGAGGAGGTTGCTTTGGGAAAGGGGTGTTACCGTCTTTGTTTAAATCAAAAACTATAAAGTAAGTTTCTCCCAAAATTAGTTCAGCCTATGCTCAGGAAGGAACAAGGACAGTTTGAAGGTTAGAAGCCAGATGGATCAGTCAAGTTAGATCTCTTTCACTGTCTGTCATAATTTTGCAAAGACGGTTTCACAATGGTGTGATCATAGATCACTGTAACCTTGACCTCCTGGGCTCAAGCGATCCTCCAGCCTCAGCCTCCCAAATAGCTAGGAGTATAGGTGTGTGCCACCACACCAAACTAAATTTTTTGGTGGGTGTAGAGTCTCACTATGTTGCCCAGGCTTGTCTCACATTCCTGGTCTTGAACAATCCTCCAGCCTTAGACTCCCAAAACACTGGGATTACAAGTGTGAGCCACTGAGACTGCCTGACCCCATTCTTCTTCTCCTTCTTCTTTTTTTTTTTTTACTTGAATTGTTTGTTTTCTTAATGTTTAGTTTTGAATGTTCTACGTATATATTCCGGATACAACACTTTTATTGGATATGTAACTTGCAAATCATTTTCCCAGTCTGTTGCTTGTCTTCTCAGCCTCCTGACTATGTTTTTCACAAAGCAAAATTTTCAAATTTTGATCAAGTTCAATTTACTATTTGTTTCCTTTCTCCGGATCATGCTGTTGAACTCCTTGCATAACCCAGGGTAACAAAGATTCTCTCCCTATGTCTTCTGAAAGTGCTGTAGCCTTATATTTTCCATTCAGATCTATGATCCATTATGAGTTTTGTCTAAGGCTTGAGGTTGAGATTGAGGTTTTTGTTTTCCACATATGGATGCCCAATTTCTCTTTTCTTAAGAGTCCTCTATGTCCCAGGTCATATCTAATGTGCTGAAGGACCTAAAAATCTTCATGTGTTAATATTCTAATATTCCCAGAATGTTTTAGAAGCTGTAAAGCTCTGCTCTGTTGTGAAACTGTATTGTTTTGTGGCTTGGACTTGTGTGGAAAATGGCAATAAGAAATAAATTAGAATTATTATAGTAAAGGAAATCATCTATCAGCTGGCTCCTTTTTTTCTCTCCACGTGCATATATATATATAAATCAGGAGCTCTTTTGCTGAGAGAATCTGAGAATTACTTTATTTTCCATTTTTTATGTGGTTTTTTTTTTTTTTTTTTTTTTTTTTTTTTTGAGACAGAGTCTCACTCTGTCACCCAGGCTGGAGGGCAGTGGCACAACCTCAGCTCACGGCAACCTCCGCCTCCTGGGTTCAAGCGATCTGAGAGTTACTTTCTAATTAACAGATGGTAATGGTAATGGTAGTTTGTCTAAAAGTACTGATTCAAGGGTGTTTTCTTGCTATATCACCACTAGGTATTTATTCAAACAGGCAGGCCCTAGGGGAAATTGTGAAATCAGTGAAGATTATCTCACCCCCTCTCCATCCCTTTTCCTGCCATACTCTTTCAATTGAGGCATTTGAAGAAGGTAGACAGGGTCCCTCATAAAGACTAAAATTCTGAACAGAGTGTGAAATGCCAATCATCAAATTCAAGTATAATCTCGCTTCTCTCTTGTCATATAGACTACATTTCCATTGAAATCATTCTTCTGTTAATCATTTGCCCTGGAGGTTATTGATTTTAAGCAGAATCCAGAATTTTTCGAGCTTAGATATGGGCAAAATCTCAAGTTTCCATACCTGGTTCTTCTTATTTTGTGATCTGGTAAATTTCTGCATAGAAGACAAGATTAGGAAAAGCACAAGACAATTTATGAGGTAAGAAAGGGGTAAACAAATATGGTTAATGACCCAACCTTGTGTCAGAGGCAGTTGAAATGCAAAGGGCGAGGATGCCCTTTTATCTCTTCAAGTTCCCACACAGAATCCTAAAGCTATCTCTTCTCCCATAGGCTGATTCCAATTCCTCCCCATTGGAAGTTCAGAGGTCAAACTGCATAAAGGAGATTTGTTAGCAGACTGAAAGCTATCAGGCACTGAGCAAACAGGGAAATCACAGAGGTTCAAAGTTCACCAGTGTCTCAACAATCAGCCCTAATGCTCCCTGTGACTACCAGACACTCCCAGGGCCTGAGTGATGGGGACCCCATGAGATCACTTTCATTGCTTTCTACTACCAGGGCTTCATCCAGGAACACTGTCTCAGTAATAATTTTCATGGCAATATTCTCCCCTTGAACCCAGGAGACATGTCTTGGATGGCTTCAAAAGTCACTGCTTGGTGAATGCCTTCTCGGCCCATTTCTAGTTTTTGGTGAAACTTGAAACCATCTTTGTAGTTGGTGCCTCTCTCCAGACCCTACTTGGGAAGTGCTCTTGACCTGCTCTTGATTGCTTTATTGGGCTATATCTACTAAGCAGGGGCTCTGCCCTCATCTTAAGCTAACGATTAAACACAGCCTTCTTCTCTCAAGGCTGCTCCACTGGTAACAACTCTGTGGCCTGTAAAGATGGAACCTATTTAGGGTCTGGAAGATAGACCATGGGAATCTTGTCTTCAAGATTCAAGAGAAACAAGCCCTTTTCATGGGGCTTTGTTGAATATTTGGAGCCTGGGTCATGGGTGCTACATATTCACCATTATTGATTTATTCCTCCAGAATTTTTCAACTGGAGTTCACCATTTCTTTCAGGGAACTAAGGAGTTCATGGATTTCCAGGTCACCTTCATTGTTATGCAATGTATTGCCATTAAGAAGTAAGCAAATCACCTGGCATGCAGTACTAGCAGCTCCTACTCATAGCTTTGTTGTGAGGATTAAATGTAATAACGGATATAGAGTACTGTAGTACAGTACCCAGCTCAGTGTTCAATAAATGTTAGCTTTGTTAACTGCTACCATTGGCACATGTGGTGAGAGGCGCCATCCCTGGCTTAGTTCTTGGCTTATTCTAACCACTTTCCTAGAAATAAAAGTGTTGAGGTGTCCGTCTTTCTTTCATCCCCCCAACCCCACCCCGGAGCTGTATTAAAAGTGAAATTCAGGCTGGGCATGGTGGCTCACACCTGTAATCCCAGCACTTTGAGGCAGGCAGATCACTAGGTCAGGAGTTCGAGACCAGCCTGACCAACATGGTGAAACCCTGGCTCTACTAGAAATACAAAAATTAGCCAGGTGTGGTGGTGGATGCCTATAATCCCCGCTACGCATTGAGAGGCTGAGGCAGGAGAATTGCTTGAACTCGGGAGGTGGAGGTTGCAGTAAGCTGAGATAGCGCCACTGCTCTCCAGCCTAGGTAACAGAGCAAGACACCATCCCCAAAAAAAAAAAAAAGTGAAATTTAAGAAAATAATAAATTTAAATAAAATAAAGAATAAAAAGGCAAAAAACAACAAACAAAAAAAAAATCACACTCTTGTCCTCTAAACTAGTGGAAAACAAAAAAGAAACAGTGTTTCTCACTGAAGACCTATGATGTGTTTTCTTATTTCTTCTTTTCCCTTCTTGCCTAAATAATGTGAAAGCCAGCATCTTTGTTCTCCCTCAGTACAACTGTCTAACATTACAAGTTTCTAATCTGTTATTGTCCTTCTGTGACCCTGTTATGCTAACCAACCTATCCCATTTAAGATGAAAATAAGATAAAACAATAAATGATTGCTAAGTATTTCAAAAATACAAAAGACTCTATAAATGCCAAGAGTGATTATTGCGTTCCGGTGTAATGAAGATGTATAATAAAAATGGATCATAAAATCCCTTCACTACCTTTTTGCCAGTTAAAATGTACAATTACAGTCTGTTTATTCAAAGCAACAGGGTACCTGGAAACAGCTCAGTCATTTTCTGAAGTAGTTTCCCCCAATCACTTGAACACAGAACGACTCTAGAGACATCAGTGATACATTTTTCGAAATCCATATGAAAATAACACATCAAGATCATCTTCAGTTTCTAATAATGTCACTGAATCCTCCCCACCCCATACTCTTTTCTCCAATGCGTATGTTGTTCACATATCATCTTCTGTATGTATTGGTTAGTTTATATTACTACCAGCTATTTTTTCTTATATGCCATGCATCATGGCAATAGGACAATAGACAGAAAGAATAAATAATCCAGATAATTTTGGGTTAGGAAGGGAGCAAAACAATAGGAACAACTTCACAGACATAACATTGAGTGAAAAAACTAGATATAAAAAATAAAGCGTGTTTTTCATTTACAGAAAATTCAGAAACTGGCCGGGCGTGGTGGTTCACACCTGTAGTCCTAGCACTTTGGGAGGCCGAGACGGGTGGATCACTTGAGGTCAGGAGTTCATAACCTGCCTGGTCAACATGGTAAAAACCCCATCTCTACTAAAAATACAAACAATTAGTGGGGCATGGTGGCAGGCGCCTGTAATCCCAGCTACTCAAAAGGCTGATGCAGGAAAATTGCTTGAACCCAGGAGGCAGAGGTTGCAGTGAATCGAGATCGTGTCACTGCACTCCAGCTTGGGCGACAGAGGAAGACGCTGTCTCATAAAAGAAAAAAAATTCAGAAACTGACAAAACCAATCTATGGTGTTAAGAGGATACAAGAGTGGTTAGATTTATGATGGAATGTTAATTAAGAGGGCACAAAGGAAGCCTTACTTTTACTTTAAAGAACCATATTATCTGCATATTATAACTTTGATTCTTCTTATTAGTTTCATAACGTTTTACATATGTTGTTCTACAAAAAAAATTAAATACTATGGGGAGAAATAAGCATTTTTGCCTTCTACCTAATTTTTAAAAGAATATCCTGGTTTATAATTTATCTTGTATAAAAAGAAACATGCATGATTTTGTTTGCAAAAAGCAAATAAAAAAAACAAGGAAGGGTGCAAAGTGTGAATGTATTATTTAGTTTAGAAGAAACTATTTGATCAATTTAAAGTTAAAGCTATTTGCTAATATTCCCATTATAATTTCAAGTGGAAAAACATTTTGAATCTGCCAGATGTAATTGCCATTCCTGGAAGCCCACTTATTTATTTGGGTCTGGGGAAGTTTTTGGACTTTAGTAGAATTCTACAAGTAATTAAGATGTGTGGAGGGACGCAAAAAATGGAGTTTTCATTGGAGGGTCTGAACGTATTCTCCACCTAGGATTCAGGGTTATTTTCAACCAAATTCATATAATAGTGTTTCACAATTTTGAAATTTACCAGAATTTTCAACACATTCTGTGCTATTTTCTTCTTTTTCATCCCAACACTGCCTTTTGATTTGACAAGGTGATGTTGGCACCTGACGCTATTCCTTAACTTTATTAAGTGAGTATAATTAAAAGTTATTTGCGTTCAATTATTCGCTTATCTGCTTCTTTGATCGTGCTTTCTCTTTTCATCAATACCAATTTTGGCTTCATTTAATCAAACTGGTGAAATAATTAGATAGATAAGAATTTTAAAGTAAAACTGATGCATCAACCTTGATAAGACCCTAAGGTCTCCTGGAATATCAGCTTCCTATATCACCATTCTCCCTAAGGTTCACCTTGATTTTTATATGCATTTTAACTTTTGTGGACTGGGGTGGAGTGGTTACTGAGGGGTCCATTAAAATAAACATAAAACGTTAAAGGGTAAGTAAAGTAAAAATGCTTTAATATCAACTATTATAGGGGAATTCCATAAATATGTAGAATCTTACATATGTAAAAGTTTCGTATTCAACAAGAAACTGGGTCAAAATGATCATTTAATACTACCCATTAGTAGAAGGAGGGAGAGAAGCAAAAATAAATAAATAAATAAATAAATAAATAAATAAATAAATAACTATTGGGTACTAGGCTTAGTACCTAGGTAATGAAATAATTTGTACAACGAACCCCT
>NW_016816550.1:0-5598 GCF_001698545.2 Rhinopithecus bieti | reverse complement strand
GGGAGAGAAGCAAAAATAAATAAATAAATAAATAAATAAATAAATAAATAAATAACTATTGGGTACTAGGCTTAGTACCTAGGTAATGAAATAATTTGTACAACGAACCCCTGTGATAAGAGTTTATCCATATAACAAACCTGAACATGTACCTCCGAACCTAAAATAAACATTTAAAAAAAGCTACCACTTGATAAAGGGAATGATCTTGGACTATGTATGCATTTATTAAACTCCTCATGTAAGCATAGTACCTTCCTTACTAGATTTGTGAGAGGTCTAAGATGATAGAGCATTATACATAGATGGATTAGATATAGATGGACCCTGAATACCTTAGTTTAACTCTCTGCTCCAGAGGACCAGAAAGGTACAGTGATTTCCTTAAGATTAGGTAAAGGAGGGAGAAAGAGAAAGAAAGCAAGTGTTGAAGTGAGAAATAGAAAACAACTTCTGGACTCCTAATGAAAGCTCTTCCTACTACTGATTCAGAGAAAATAAATTTTCATTGCCTGGCATCCGAACCCGCCCCCCAACTAGTTCCCATTTTGTGAGTCTGTTTAGTATAGAGTATTACGCCCTCTCTCCACCTGCTGCTAAGCCAGGTCATGGGCACATGACCCAGTCTGGAATGCTCCCCACCTGGGGCTTTGGATCTTGAAGGACTAAAGTAAAAGAGGCAGTAAATTGAGATTTACCAACCAATAATGCTGTGTCCCGTGGCTAGCAAGGCCTTGCCGTGGTGTTTAGGTCCCGTAGCGGTTGTGGACTACAGCAAAGTCAGCAGCAACATCCTAACCCAATTTCCTGCTGCCTCTCTTCCCTAGTTTCTCTCCTTTGCCCAAGCATTTATCTCTAGACTTTCCGTAAACTCTAAGCATTCCCTGATGGTTTTTTTGCCTTCTACCTAATTTTAAAAGAATATCCTGGTTTATAATTTCTCTCATTTAAAATAAACATGCCTGATCTTGTTTGCAAAAAACAAAAAAGGGAAGGGGACAAAGTGTGGATGTAGTATTTAGTTTAGAAGAAACTATTTGATCAACTTAAAGTGATCCCACTAAATCCTTTTTATTTCTCAAGAACTCTGACTGATTCAGAAACAGTGACACAAAATAAGCCACAGGCAACTGATTCTCAGGGAAAATTAAAAATCAGGACTGGTTGACTGACAGTAAACTGAACCGTAGAAACACAGGTGCAAAACAACTTAAACAGTTGCCTATGGTCACCTGGAATGTCCATTGAGAGTATGATTCAAGAATAGTATAAAGGGCATGAGGAGTTCAATGACAGCTGATGAGGTGGCTATTTCTTATAACAAATAGCTTAATGGTGAAAAAAGTCATTTGCCTCAGCAGATCTGAAGTGGTCAAAGATAAATTCAGACTTTGGTTTGATCTTGTGTGCTGATGAATTACAATGTCAGTAGTACTCACAGCCCTGACAGGTTTCTTAGGTGCATATTGTGGCATTATCTGGGTTAGATTGAAAGCTGGAAAATTGACATGGAAATATATGAGAAGAATTAGAAGACCCCATGAATGCTGAACCCTTAATTCTCATTAAATCTCTTTTGCCAGCTTCAGAAATGTCTCTTACTTTGTCTGATGAAACTGTTCTTCCCTTGACTGAAGATGCTTTTTTTGTTTGTTTGTTTTGTTTTTACCTGAGGGAGTTACTTGCAAGAGAAAGCCAGTTCTCGTCATACTCCTGTCTTCTCTATCATTTCCCAAGATTGTCAGATTTCAGCATGGCCCTTGGAGGGCCGTAGCAATAACAAAGTCAAAAGCCAGACAAGGCCAAAGAGCTTCCAGATTTCTAGTTTATACTGGAAAAATTCAGGGAATTGTGTATGGGAATAGAGTGTAAGGATGATTGATGAAGGTTGAGAAATGTAATTATAGATTGGTCTGGATCCAACAATTCAAGATTCATTGTAGGTCGAGCATCTATACTGAATCCAAGGGGTGAATACGGCAAGTGCTCCTGGTGGGCACACCTTCAAGCAGTGCCTCTCACTGCATTTTACCTGGAGAGAGAGAAGACCTGAGGCATAGACCTAGACCAAATCACGAGCCGGGGTTAATGGTTTGGCCAGATATTTAGGGACATGGAAGGAACAAGACTAGAGACTGGAGGCAAGGAAATTTGGAGAAAAGTGTAGATGGACTTTTCAGAGAGTGAGAATATTTGTTGTCCCTTGTGAACACATACCAGAAGACGCACACAGTGCAGAAGAGTCTCTTATGTGTGTCTCATCTTTTACTCTGTTAAAAAATGTTACATTGTATTTCAAGGATATAAATATAATATAAATGTTTCCCACAGAAAGAGCAGCTGAGAAAAACACAACATTGTATTGAGATACATGCATCTTCAATGAAGTTTAGGTATCAATGAACCAAGAGGTTTCTACCAGGAAAATGTTGACTAAGGCATGCTATTTGGTGGGCCTATATATGTTTTTTGACGGCCCAGAATTTGAACTCACAGCTAGATTTGGTGATCTTAATGCTGCTCTCTTGTACAAAGATCTAGAGAGATAAAGGGGCTTTCCGAGATCAGGAAAGGGAGGAAGGAAGGAAATGAGGGAAAAAAGAGAACTGGAAATAGAAAGACAGATCTCTGTACTCTTGTCTGCTAGTTTCCTGTTGCAGATTAATAAAGATTTAGGAGGTAATTTGTTAGTGGAGACTTAACTTTCTTTAAAGGAGAGAGAACTCCCTTGTTTCTGAGCTGTTTTTTAATATCTACAAATCTCTAATTACATGAGTCTTGAAAAAAAGCAGAAGCCCAGTTCCTACCAGGGAGGGCAAAGGCAAGCAATATTCTTTCTCCCTTCCCCTTGGCAAAGAGGGTGTGGGCAGATGAACTAACCTCAGCCAATTGAATGCTCCCACCTAGGACTTTGCTCTGGAGACTGTGACTGAAAATAAAGGGACAATAAAATTAAAAGTTTGGTGAAAGCGGTACCTGCATCCAGCAGTAGTGTCCTAGCCAGATCACTCCTGCTCTGTAGCTTTTCTTGATCTCTCTATTTTATTTTATTTTTTTTTATTTTGAGATTCACTTCCCACTGGTTGTGTGCACCAGCTGACAGCCTCAAGTCATACTAGGTATCTATGTATGAAAGCTGATTTGAAAGCTCATTTACACGGCTACATCAATGAACTCTCATATCTTCTAGTTTCTGGTTGGGTTTGGCCAGTGAAATCCCAGCAGGAGAATGGAGGGAGGGAGTACAGTCAGAATATTTATTCTCCCCTCTCTGTAAGGACATCTTGGGTTGGCTTGCTCCTTAATAGAAATTCACTGTTTATCTCAAGGTATACTGCTCTGCACAACTCTCTTTCCTTCCAAGTTCTAATAAACTCTCCATCCCTTTCTCTCTTTGGGCCAAAGAATAGTAACAACTCTAATGCTGTTATCCCTGGATCTTCTGCACTACGCCTCGTGGTTACCCCAGTCTCCTTCCAACCCCTCAAAATTAGGTCCTTTATAAATAAATCCTTTCCAAATTATCCTAACAAGAGGGTATAATCTGTTAGTTGGAAATCTGACTGATATGCCTTCAAGGACATTTATTTTCTGGTTAACTTTGTGCCAAAGAAACCCAACAGACTTAACACTCTAAAAGAGGGTTAAAGAAGGAAAAAAACTCAGAGTTGGGATCAAAGGTGAAATTTTTAGTGAATGGTAGTAAATGAGACAGAATGTTTTCAAGGGACCCTGTTAGGAAAAAGTCGCCCACAGAAAGGCACAGATAAAAATGGCTCAAAGTACACTCAGAATTTTCAAGCCTGATTCCCAGTCACAAAGGGCAGTGACTAAGAGCTGATGTAAAACGGAGCTTCTGTTCACAGATATACAATTGCTGAACAGTTGGGCCATTCATTTTTAAGTGTCTGACAGTCAGTGAGTCCTCCCTTTCTCCCCCCTTCCCAATTCCTATAGTGCTTTGCACAAAGTAAAATGCACATAGGTTTTTCCAGATGTCTCCTCCTCAATTTTCTTTTCTGTCAGAGACACAGCTGCGCCATATTTGCAATAATGCAGCATGAAAAAAGCTATTAATCTGGCTCCATCTAGATGCACCACGTCTAACTGCAGGGCTGCCTGCAGCTTAATTACAGGAGTGGGTAGGAAGTAATGAAATTTTAAAAACACAGACCACGAAACACAAATATTAGGAATTAAAATTCTGGGAGAAAATAAGTAATAAGTAAAAAGCTTGCTGAAAACCAGGCACTGCAAGTTTTGTACACATCATATCAATTAAACCACACAACAATCCTGCAAATTAGGAGGTGTTATCCTGATTTACCAGATGAAGAATCAGAGACAGAGAGTAAGCAGCTTGCTCAGATTACTAAAGTAGTAAGTGATAAAGCCTATTCTCTAAATTGGGGTGCATGTCCCCTAGGGCAGCGGCCTCCAACCTTTTTAGCACCAGGGATCAGTTTCTTGGAATACAATTTTTCCATGGATCAGAGGGTGGGGAATGTTGGGAGGATGAGGAAGGTTTCGGGATGAAGCTGTTCCACCTCAGATCATCAAGCATTAGTTAGAGTCTCACAAGGAACGGGCCACCTAGATCCCTCACATGCGCAGTTAACTATGGGGTTTGTGCTCCTATGAGAATCTAATGCCTTCATTCATCTGACAGGAGGTGAAGTTTAGGCAGTAATGCTCTCCTGCTGCTCACCTCCTGCCGTGTGGCCCAGTTCCTAACAGGCCATGGACCAGACCGGTAGAGGTCTGCAGCCCCGGGGGTTGGGGACCCCTGCCCTAGGGAATGCTCAAGACAATCCATCTTGGTGGATCAAAACAAGTAATATAACTTGTAGTTATGTTTATTTATCACACCCTTTAAAATCTTGTTTATTGTGTATGCTTTACAATATATACAATATAGTAGTACAGTAGCACATGCATACAAATATATAAATACACATGTATTGCTTCTGCTGAGTAATCTTCCTTGATCTCTGCCTTTTTTTCTCAGCCTCATTCCTCAGTCTTCTAACTTGAGTCTGTGCACCAGCTGATCGCCTCTAGTGCTAGATATCTACCCAGGAAAGCAGATTTGCATGGGCTACATTAATGAGCTCTCATGTCTTCTGGCTTTTGGTTGATTATGAATGAAGATGTGTAAGCTAAAAGGTCTGAAGACTACTGTTCTGTGCTCTTTCAAGAAGCAGTAGAGTGTAGTTATTAGGAACATAGATTCTGGAACCAGGCTTCCTGTGTTCAACTCTCAGCCCCCACCATGCTTTCGCTGAGAGACCATGGGCAACTTAACCTCTCTCTGCATGCCAGTTTTCTCTTCTGTAATATGGGAATTTAAAGAGTTCATACATAGAGTGCTTAGAACAATATCTGGCATGTAATAAGAGATATTAATCTAAGCCATTATCATCATAGTACATGGTCCTTCAAAGTAGTCATTCAGGACATTACCTATTCATACAACTACTGTCACAGATACCTCAAAATTCTTCTTTTGAAACTCTATCCTGAGAAGGAAAGTGCAAAATTTCTTCTCTGGCATAACAAAATGTGCAGTAGACTGTACCTGCCATCTGTTTCTTGTTC
>NW_016816549.1:0-443 GCF_001698545.2 Rhinopithecus bieti | reverse complement strand
TAAGGAAAACTGAATATCCCAATATGAAAACTAGAAGGAAAATATCTGTGAAACTACTTGGGGGTGTGTGGATTAATTTCACAGAGTTAACCCTTTATTTGTATTCAGCAGGTGGGAAAGACTCTTTTGTCGAATCTGCAGAGGGACATTTGGGAGCCCATTAAGGCCTTTGGGGAAAAGCAAACATCCCCAGATAAAACTAGAAAGAAGTTTCTGTGAAACTGCTTGGGGATGTGTGGATTCATCTCCCAGAGACAAACTTTTTATTCACCAGGTAGGAAACACTTCTTTTATATTATCTATGAAGAAACATTTGAAAACCCATTGAGTCCCATGGGGAAAACTGAATATTTTCAGATTAAAAACTAGAAAGAAGCTATCTGTGAAATTGCTTGGTCATTGGTAGATTCACCTCTCAGAGTTAAACCCTTCTTTTCATTCAG
>NW_016816548.1:0-1261 GCF_001698545.2 Rhinopithecus bieti | reverse complement strand
AAAAAATTGCTGCCAGACAGTAGTCTGAAGTTCACCTCGGATGCTTGAGATTGGTGGGGACATGGGGTGTCCACCAATACTGAGGCTTGAGTAGGTGGCTTTCCTTTCACAGTATACATAAAGTCACTAGGAAGTCACCACAGCTCATCAAAGTTGCTGTAGCCAGACTGCCTCCCTAGATTCCTCCTCCCTGGTTGGGGCATCTCTGAAAGAGTGGCAGCAGCCCCAGTTAGGGGCTTATAGATAAAACTTCCATCTCCCTAAATCAGAGCATTTGACAAAGGGCAACTGTAGGTACAGATTCAGCAGACTTAACCCTTCCTGCCTGCGCCTCTGAAGAGAGCTGAAGATCTCCAATAGACTGCCTCATCAAGTAGGTCCATGAATCCCGTGCTTCTTGACTGGGAGTCTCCTCCCCCCAGGGATCAACAGACACCTCATACAGGAGTACCCTGGCTGGCACCTGGCGGGTGCCTCTGTGGGATGAAGCTTTCAGAGGAAAGAACAGGCAGCAATCTTTGCTTTTCTGCATATTCTGCTAGTGATACTCAGGCAAAAACTGTCAGAAGTGAGCCCCCAACGTAGTCCAGCACACCTGCAACTGAGGGGCCTGAGTGATAGAAAGAAAACTAATAAGAGAAAGGCATAGTATCATAGTATCAACATCTACTAAAAGGAGTTCCAAAAAACAAAACAAAACAAAACAAAACAAAACCTAATTAAAGGTCACCAACATCAAAGATCAAAGGTATTAAAATGCACAAAGGACAAAATAGCTGAAAATTCCAAAACAAGAATGTCTCTTCTCCTCCAAAAGACCTCAAGTTCTCGCCAGCAAGAAAAAAAAAAATTGAATAGAGTATGAGTTAGAGGAATTGGCAGAAGTAGGCTTCAGAAGTTGGGTAATAACAAACTCTTCTGAGCTAAAGAAGAATGTTGTAGGCCAGGCGTGGTGGCTCAAGCCTGTAATCCCAGCACTTTGGGAGGCTGAGACGGGCGGATCACGAGGTCAGGAGATCGAGACCATCCTGGCTAACAGGGTGAAACCCCGTCTCTACCAAAAAATACAAAAACCTAGCCGGGTGAGGTGGCGGGCGCCTGTAGGCCCAGCTACCCGGGAGGCTGAGGCAGGAGAAAGGCTTAAACCCGGGAGGCGGAGCTTGCAGTGAGCTGAGATCTGGCCACTGCACTTCAGCCTGGGTGACAGAGCGAGTCTCCGTCTCAAGAAAAAGAAAAAAAAAAAAAAAAAAAAAAAAAAAAG
>NW_016816547.1:8632-12525 GCF_001698545.2 Rhinopithecus bieti | reverse complement strand
CGAGGTGGAGTCTACAGAGACAGGCAAGCTTCCTTGAGCTGCTGTGAGCTCCACCCTCAGAGACTATTATGACACTTCTATGTGCACAAACTAGAAAATCTAGAAGATACAGATAAATTCCTGGACAGACAAACTCCCAAGATTGCACTTTAAAACAACTGAAACCCTGAGCAGAGCAATAATGAGTTCTGAAATTGAATCAGTAATTAAAAAAAAAAAAAAAAACTACCAACCAGAAAAAGCTCTGGACCAGATGGATTCACAACTGAATTCCACCAGACTTATAAAGAAGAGCTAGTAACAAGTTTAATGACACTATTCCAAAAAATGGAGGAGCAGGGACTCTTTCCTAACTCATTCTATGATGCCAGCATCATTTTGATACAAATACCTGTCAGACAAACACACACACACAAACACACATGAAACTTCATGTCAATATCCCTGGTGAACATATATACAAAAATACTCAGCAAAATACTAGCGAACCAAATCCAGCAGCATATCGGAAATTAATCTATCCCAAACAAGTAGGCTTTATTTCTGGGATTCAAGATTGGTTCAACATATGTAAATCAGTAAGTATGATTCAACACATAAATGGAACTAAAAACCGACACCACATGGTCATCTCAATAGTTGCAGAAAAGATTTTTGATAAAATTCAGTATTGCTTTATGTAAAACCTTCAAAAAACTAGGCATCAAAAACACTTACCTCAAAAAATAAAAAATAAAAATAAGAGCCATCTATGGTGAACACACAGTCAACAACTGACTGAACAGGCAAAAGGTGTAAACATTTTCCTTGAGCACCAGAACAAGACAAGGAGGCCCAATCTTACCAATCCTATTCAACATAATACTGGACGTCTTAGCCAGAAAAATCAAGCAAAATTTAAAAAGAAAAGGAATCCCAATAGAAAGATGCTAATTCAAACTCTCTCTGTTAGCACACATTATGATTTTATGCCTAGAAAAATCCCATAGTTTCTGCTCAAAGGCTCCTAGATCTGATAAATAACATCAGCAAAGTTTCAGGATACAAAATCAATGTAAAAAAACCAGGAGCATTTCTATATACTAATAACATCCCATCCGAGAGCCAAACCAAGAACACAATCGCATTCACAGTAGCCAGAAAAACAATAAAATATGTAGGAATACAGCCAACAAAAGAGGTGAAACATCTCCACAATGATAATTACATGGTTATAACATGGTTAAAGAAGATCAGAGATAACACAAAGAAATGGAAAATATACCATGCACATGGATAGAAATAATTAATATTTTAAAATGACCATACTGCCCAAAGCTATTAACAGGTTCAATGTTATTTTTCTCAAACTCCAGACATTTTTCACAAAATTCAATAAAAAAGTTTACAATTAATTTAGTGCCAAAAAAAAAAAAAAAAACCTAATAAGCCAAAGCAATCCTAAGCAAAACAAACAAAGCTGGAGACGTTACATTACCCAACTCAAACAATACTTCAAAGCTACAGTGATTAGAACAGCATGATACTGATAGAAAACTAGACCTATAGACCAATGGAACAGGTTAGAGAACCCAGAAATAAAGCTGCACACCTACAACCATGTGAACTTCAACACACCAACAATAACAAGCAATGGCGAAAGGACTCTCTATTCAATAAATGCTGTTGGGATAACTGTCTAGCCATATGCAGAAGATGAAAACTTAACTCCTACATTTCACCATATACAAAAATCAACTCAGGATGGACAAAAGGCTTAAATGTAAAACCTAGAACTATAAAAGTCCTAGAAAACATTTTAGGAAATACCATTCTGGACATGAGTCTTTGCATAATTTTATGATGAAGTCTCAAAAACCAATTGGAACAAAAACAAAAAATTACAAGTGGAATCTGATTAAACCAAAGAGCCTCTGTACAGCAAAAGAAACTATCCACAGAGAAAACAGACAACCTACAGAATGGGAGGAAATGTGTGAAAAATATTCATCCAACAACTATCTAATATCCATAATCTATAAGGAAGTTAAACAAATCAACAAACAAAAAACAAACAACCTCATTAAAAAATTGGTAAATAGGGCAAACAAACACTTTTCAAAAGAAGTGACCGAGGGGCAGAGCAAGATGGCTGAATAGGAACAGCTCCAGTCTCCAGCTCCCAACACCAGCGACACAAAAGACAGGTGATTTCTGCATTTTCAACTGAGGTACTGGGTTTATCTCACTAGGGAGTGCCAGACAGTCGTGCTGGTCAGCTGTTGCAGCCCGACCAGCAAGGGCTGAAGCAGGGCGAGGCATCACCTCACCTGGGAAGTGCAAGGGGGAAGGGAATCCCTTTTCCTAGCTAGGGGAACTGAGACACACAACACCTGGGAAATCGGGTAACACCCACCCCAATACTGCGCTTTAAGCAAACGGGCACACCAGGAGATTATTTCCCACACCTGGCGGGAAGGGTTCCATGTCAACGGAGCCTTCCTCATTGCTAGCACAGCAGTCTGCGATCTAACTGCAAGGCAGCAGCGAGGCTGGGGGAGGGGCACCCGCCATTGCTGAGGCTTAAGTAGGTAAACAAAGCCCTAGGAAGATCAAACTGGATGGAGCTCACAGCAGCTTAAGGAGGCCTGCCAGTCTCTGTAGACTCCACCTCTGGGGACAGGGCACAGCTAAACAACAACAACAACAACAACAAAGCAGCAGAAACTATGCAGATGCAAACAACTCTGTCTGACAGCTTTGAAGACAGCAGTGGATCTCCCAACACGGAGGTTGAGATCTGAGAAGGGACAGACTGCCTGCTCAAGTGGATCCCTGAACCTTGAGTAGCCTAACTGGGAGACATCCTCCACTAGGGGCAGACCGATACCTCACACCTAACACGGTGGAGTACACCCCTGAGAGGAAGCTTCCAAAGTAAGAATCAGACAGGTACACTCGCTGTTCAGCAGTATTCTATCTTCTGCAGCCTCTGATGCTGACACACAGGCAAACAGGGTCTGGAGTGGACCTCAAGTAACCTCCAACAGATCTACAGCTGAGGGTCCTGACTGTTAGAAGGAAAACTATCAAACAGGAAGGACACCCACACCAAAACCCCATCAGCACGTCACCATCATCAAAGACCAGAGGCAGATAAAACCACAAAGATGGGGAAAAAGCAGGTCAGAAAAGCTGGAAATTCAAAAAATAAGAGCGCATCTCCCCCTCCAAAGGAATGCAGCGCATCACCAGCAACGGTTCAAAACTGGACGGAGAATGACTTTGCTGAGATGAGAGAAGAAGGCTTCAGTCCATCACACTTCTCAGAGCTAAAGGAGGAGTTACGTACCCAGCGCAAAGAAACTAAAAATCTTGAAAAAAGAGTGGAAGAATTGATAACCAGAATAATTAATACAGAGAAGGTAATAAATGAACTCACAGAGATGAAAACCATGACATGAGAAACACGTGACAAATGCACAAGCTTCGGTAACCATCTCGATCAACTGGAAGAAAGAGTATCAGTGATTGAGGATCAAATGAATGAAATGAAGCGAGAAGAGAAGTCTAAAGAAAAAAGAAGAAAAAGAAAGGAACAAAGCCTGCAAGAAGTATGGGATTATGTAAAAAGACCAAATCTACATCTGATTGGGGTGCCTGAAACTGAGGGAGAAAATGGAACCAAGTTGGAAAGCACTCTTCAGGATATAATCCAGGAGAACTTCCCCAACCTAGTAGGGCAGGCCAACATTCAAATTCAGGAAATACAGAGAACGCCACAAAGATACTCCTTGAGAAGAGCAACTCCAAGACACATAATTGCCAGATTCACCAAAGTTGAAATGAAGGAAAAAATCTTAAGGGCAGCCAGAGAGAAAGGTCGGGTTACCCACAAAGGGAAGCCCATCAGG
>NW_016816547.1:3323-6913 GCF_001698545.2 Rhinopithecus bieti | reverse complement strand
TTTTTTTTTTTTTTTTTTTTACTACACAAATAAGGAAAAATATTTTTCTCATTTGTTCTTGGTACAAATCATTTAGGGTTAAGGTTAGAGCCGATAGGCTTATTCTGGCCATTATGTATTATAAAATCTTGTTTTTTTGCTTTGGATAGTGGGTTTCTTCTGTGCTATGTTTCCATAGACTCTATCTATAATTTTGCATTTTTTGTAAAAGTAATCAGTCTCTAAATGATTTATTAGTTTTGAAACATAATGGAAGACTCTGAATTTTGAAAATTTAGATGTACTGTCACTTCTAGTTTCCTTAAATTACATATTTTTTTATTACAAGATTTGCTTTTTAAAATGTATAATTATTTCAGCTACACATCTCTTAACCTGTATTTAGCTCTTGCAGATGATGGGCCAAAATCAAATGATATCAGAGTTAATTGTCTGAAGAGACCAGACTTGTGACAGTATAGTTGGGATAGGTTAGTAAGAACAAGATTCATGCTGGCCAATAGTTACCTGAATTCTGAAATTCTAGCACTGTTAAGGAAACTATCAAGCTTAGGGAGATAACCAAATTTAATGTAAATCACCATAAAAATGATTATGTAAGACAAGTCAACCTGGCCAAGAAAATTCCTAAATAAAATTAGAAAATTGGAAAAATAAAAATGTAATCTAGAATTTGTGTGTGCTGTTCTGTTTGGGTAATGTCTTTGGAAGAAGATGATCTGTGTTTAGAGATGATATTTAATGGCGTTGCATCTAGAATGTGGGAAAAAAAGATCCTTGTGGCTATAAATTGGATACTTAACCAACAATACCTACCAGTAAAATGGAGGAGAACCAAATCAGAAATGTGGGGATGGGTTAAGGAGTGATGACTATAGGTAAACATTTAAGTTTTGTTTTCTTTTTTCTTTTTGTTTTTTTTCTGATGTAGATCCTGATCTTATTATTGCTTTCTCCATTGGAGGGTGATTGTGGAATTGGATTGTGGTTTAACAGTCAACTCCATGTCAACCTCAAATTCCAGCACTACCCTGTCCTCCACATTCTATCTGACAGGTATCCCTGGCTATGAAGAATTTCACCACTGGATTTCCATCCCATTCTGTCTTCTCTACCTTGCTGGAATAATGGGCAACTGTACCATTCTGCATATTGTCTGGACAGACCCCAGGCTCCATGAGCTCATGTACTACTTTCTGGCCATGCTTTCTCTTACCGACATGGGAATATCCCTGCCCACAATGATAACACTTTTCAGGGTGTTGTGGTCCATTTCCAAAGAGATTCAGTTCAATATCTGTGTGGTCCAAATGTTTTTCATTCACACTTTCTCCTTCACTGAATCATCTGTGCTCTTGGCCATGGCCCTGGACCGGTATGTGGCTATCTGTCACCCTCTGCGATATGCAACCATTCTTACCCCAAAACTTATCACCAAGATAGGAATTGCAGCCATGCTCAGGAGTGCTATTGCAATAATTCCACTTCTAGCTCGTCTGTCTTTCTTTCCCTTCTGCCACTCCCACATCCTTTCTCATTCCCATTGTCTACATCAGGACCTGATCCACCTTGCCTGTGCTGACACCAGGTTTAATGTTGTATATGGGTTGGTTCTGATCACTGTCCTGTGGGACATGGACTCGTTGGGTATTTTAGTATCTTATGTTTTTATCATTCTCTCAGTATTAAGAATTGTATCTTATGAGGGGAGGCTTAAGGCCCTCAACACATGTGCATCCCATATCTGTGCTGTACTCATTCTGTATGTGCCTATGATAGGCCTGTCTATTATCCATCGTTTGGCCAAACACTCCTCCCTACTTATCCATATCTTTATGGCTCATATCTACTTATTAGTTCCACCTGTGTTCAATCCAATCATCTATAGTGTGAAGACCAAGAAGATCCGCCAAGGAATTCTCCACTTGTTTTTCCTCAAAAATATTAGTTCTACTGTGAAGTAGGCATGTCCTCAAGACAATGATGGCATCAGTACTAAGAAAGTAAACTCACAGTGATTTGTCTGCTCTAGGTATGTTGGATGAGTTGTTGACCAAAGCCAACTTAAAGAACAGAAATTGAGTCACCAGAGAATCACAAAGGAGGTTCTAAAGGACAGGGTTAGTGACTAATGAGACTCTACAGCCTAATTTAATATGTGCCTCATAAATCCTTTTTAACTACAAACATGTGACACAGTAGTGTGTTGAAAATCATTTTTATTTATTCTCTCCAATTTCTAATTCCAAACTTTATTCAAGGTCACTAATGCGTGAAGTTTTTCTTGACTGTAGGAAACATTATTATTTTTTTGCTTTTTGATATTGTATAATATTTGCCAGGAATCTTACACTACCTTTTTGTTATATGATTTCTGCATTCGTAATTCTACATAATACATCTATTTAAAGATTATAAACTATTGTATTGATATAAGAGCATATTATGGCTGAAAGCAGAAGTTATTACCTATCATGGGGCGTCAGCATCAATTTTTAAATGCTTATACACATGTTCAGCCCTGTTTGAGGAGGTTTAGTTTTCTCAGGAATAAAAGGGACTTTTATGTAATTTTTTCTTTTACTGAATTTTGGAAATAATTTTAATCTTATAGAAAGTTAAGACAGTAATTTTTGAAACCCTCCAGATATTATCATGTGAAACCAGTGATTGTAATCCATTGGTTTAAATGTATCTTAGTTTAGAGTACACTATTCATTTAAATATCAAAAATGTAGCTTACTGAGGTATAGCTACTTACAACTTTGTGGCAGCAGGAAACAGATAATATAGAACTCTTTAATTTTGATTTAGAACTCTTTTTGATAAACAAAACTATCTTTTCTTTTTTTATTATCTCTGAAATTAGCACATGACTGTGTATAGAATTGTACAATAATACTTGCAAATTTATATTAATTTTCTTAGTTCACATGTCTACACTTGTTTCAAGGAGAAAAAAATGGAGGTAAAAGACTTGAAAAATGCTTTATGGTTCTCAATATTTGTATAGGTCTCAATAACGGATAATATGTTTTCTTATCTTATTCTAACTACTATTGAGCAGAAAGTGCAAGAATTAGCACTATGCTTGGTGTAAATGAGGCACTCTATAATTACTAAATGTGTAAATAATAAATGAATCGATCATTGAATAAGGAGCTACTAGCTTGTGTGTGTGTGTGTGTGTGTGTGTGTATATATATATATATATATATATATACACATATATATATATACACACACACATGCCTGACATATATGACTCATGCCTGTAATCCCAGCACTTTGGGAGGCTGTTGCAGGTGGATCACATGAGCCCAGGAGTTGGGCTACAAAGCGAAACCCCATCTCTACTAAAAAATACAAAAATAATCCAGGCATGGTGGTGTGTGCCTGTAGTCCCAGCTACTTGGAAGGCTGAGGTTAGAGAATTGCTGGAACCCGGGAGAGGGAGTTTGCAGTGAGTCAAGGTTGTGCCACTGCACTCCAACCTGGGCAAAGAGCCAGAGCCAGAACATTAAAAAAAAAAAAAAAAAAAAAAAAAAAAAAAAAAAAAAAAAAAAAAAAAAAAAAAAAAAAAAAAAAAA
>NW_016816547.1:0-2993 GCF_001698545.2 Rhinopithecus bieti | reverse complement strand
AAAAAAAAAAAAAAAAAAAAAAAAAAAAAAAAAAAAAAAAGGCAAGAAAGCAAGAGAAATAAAGAAATATTTAAATACTTCAATATTTTAGATTTTTGCCATCATAAAAGATGTGTAATGTGATTATATTGCTGTTTTAATTTGTAATTCCCTGATACATATGTTGTTAAGGATCTGTGCATATTCTTCCTTGTTATTCATATATCTTCTTTGGTCAAGTATCTGTTAAGATCTCTTTGTCTTTTATAAAACTACGTTTATTTTCTTGAGTTTTAAGGATTTTTGGTTTATTTTTTGGTACAAGATTTTTTTTTTTCTATCAGATAAGCCAGTCTATGGTTTATCTTTCATTCTCTTAACAGTATTTCTTCATAGACAGAAACTTTTAAATCTTAATGAAATCAATGTATCATTTTTTTAAATTTTCATATGTTATACTTTTGGTCCTATATCTATAAAGCCATTGCCAAACTCACAGTCACCTAGATTTTATAGGTCATTTTATAGTTTTGTGTTTTACATTTAGGTATATGATGCATTTTCAGTTAACTTTTCAAAATGTGTGAGATCTGTGTCCAGATTCATCTTTTTGCACGTGAATGTCTAGTTGTTCCAGTATCATTTGTTGAAAAGACTGTCTTTTCTTCACTGAATTGTATTTGTCCTTTGCTTGTTTTAGTCTTTAGAGTGATCAAATTGTAAAAATGTGATCTCAAAGACTTCAGATAAGAATGTATTTATAACTTAGGAAATTAGCTTGTACCCACCCACAGCATGCAATCTGCCATTTATTTGCTTAGATCAGTATAGTTTAGGATCTATTACTTTAATTTATAGCTCTTCATCCAGACCTAAAATAGTAAGACTGAAGAGTACTCATGTTCATATGCAATCTCATATTGTATTTGTAGAAAAAATGCTAATGTGTTACCTTTAACGGGAAACCCTATGTTTTGGGCTACCAAAATACATATCTTTGTTTCCAGAAAAAATATAATTTTCTTGAAGTAGGTGACTAGAAAACTTAATTGATAGTCATGATGCTCGTTATTTGTCCTGGAATCACATCCAAAGAAAGGGGTGGAAATGGTGGCATTAATGATGGTGTTATTCTCTTATTTGCAATTTGTGTCATTAGGTTCCCATGATAGAATAAATTTTCTAATCTTATAAGAGAGGCTAGTTATAGAAATCTAGTTTTCTTGGCCCTGGAATTAATTTCTTAATACCTTGAAAATAATATCTGTTCCTTAAGATCGTTAAAGGGTTCAGCTTTGTAATGAAACAGTAAACAACTAGATTGAGGCACCATATTACATAAAAGGAATTCCCCATGATGACGTGAACTACAGGTGAGATCTACTTCCTAAAGTGGTGAATAAAGGCCACTTCTAATATGGGAATATAGACCAGCAGCACATCACATATGTGGTAAACACAGGTGTTGAGAGCCTTGACTCACTCTTCTTGGGAAACAATACCCAGAACTATAATCAAATAGGAAAGCTAGGTAAGAATAAAATTTACCTAACATATGATGAGTAATGACAATGAGGCATAAAAGCCCATTAATATGTTGGTCATGGCAGAAAAACTTGATGCTATCCTATTATAGACATAAGTACAGGAAAGTACATTGGTCTCACACAATTTTAGCTGTTTAATGAGAATAAAAGCTGGGATGAGGACAATGACAACTCATTACACAAACCCCAGAGAAAATTTCACAATGGGAGCACCGTTTAGAATAGCGTGTATCTGAGAGAATTGAATATGGCTATATAGCAGTCAAAAGCCATAGCAGTAGGCTTGAAAAAATCATGAAGAAATGTGGATAAAGCACATCCAGGCAAGACATGCATTGAAGTGTATTTCATGAGCTTTGAACCAGAAAATCTCAAGCACTGTATGTAGGATGGTGGCACAGAGGCTTAGGTCATGGACTGCCAGCATGGAAATAAAGAAGCACTTGGGTTCATAAAGTGATTGTTCCACCCATATGCCTACCAATATGGCACTGTTGCCTATAATGGAAATTAAATATAAAACATAGAAGAAGATGGAGATCTAAGGATGACGATTTTCCAAGCCAGAGAAATCAGAAAGTAGTAAGTTGAAAATTACTGCTGTTGAAATCTCTTCATAGATGTGCTCAAGTACTAAGTGTTTATCCCCAAAATGGCAAATAATTGATGATTACACTGTCATCACTATCATTACCCACATTTGTTTTCTTTGAATTTGCTTTAATTGTTCTCAACCCCAAAAGAATATTACTATAGTTTATCCCTAGTCAAGTAATGTGAAAAGAAAACTAAATCAGTAAACACACTCTGGTAATATTTTCCAAAACGTATTTTATTGCCAGTATTACCATATTCACCTCACAAAACCTTAGTGTGTGAATCTGAATAAACACCTGCTCCAAAATGAGAATGATTTCATGCCAAAGATGCCAAAAACAATTGTAAAAAAACAAAAATGGTTAACAAGTGGTTAATAGAACTTCATAAAATAATCCACAGCAGTCACTCCTAAGTTACAAAAGGCCTTAGAAAAATATGTTCTATTGGGGGAGGGTGGAGCAAGATGGCCGAATAGGAACGGCTCCAGTCTCCAGCTCCCAGCGCGAGCAACACAGAAAACAAGTGATTTCTGCATTTTCAACTGAGGTACTGGGTTCATCTCACTAGGGAGTACCAGACAATCAGTGCTGGTCAGCTGCTGCAGCCCAACCAGCCAGAGCTGAAGCAAGGTGAGGCATTGCCTCACCTGGGAAGCACAAGGGGGAAGTGAATCCCTTTTCCTAGCCAGGGGAACTGAGACACACAACACCTGGAAAATCGCATAACTCCCACCCCAATACTGCGCTGTACAAAGGGTCTTAGCAAACTGGTACACCAGGAGATTATATCCCACACCTGGCCGGGAGGGTCCCATGACTGCCTCCCTCATTGCTAGCACAGCAGCCTGCGATCTAACTGCAAGGCAGC
>NW_016816546.1:0-2600 GCF_001698545.2 Rhinopithecus bieti | reverse complement strand
CCGGGGGAGCGCGCCCACCCGGGCCTCAGTTTCCCCGGTGGCGATGGGACGCGGGGCTTCTGGTTCCGGACACCGGGCCGGGCGCGGCGTCGCAGGGCGCGGAACACTTGGAGGGCGGCTGGGCCGTGGGCGCGGGGCAGGGGGCTGGGGTCCTGGCCGGGCCCCCGCCTCTCCTGGACGGGTCCTGCTGCAGCCCGGCCTGCCCGCGTCGGTCCTGGGCGGCGGCTGGCGAGCAAGGATATTTTTAAGCCAGCGATGGGTGACTCACCCGCCCCGTCCTGCCCCTTCCCAGCTCTGGGGCTTGGTGGGGGCAATCCCTGCGTGCGGAGAGCGCAGGTGGTACGGAGGCTTCTCCCGCTTCTGTGGGCCGCAGGACCTTCCCGAGGTGAGCACCGCACGCCCACTCCCTGTGGGCCGGAGCCAAGAGGTACTTCCTGGGTGTCGGAGCCCAGAACGAAGCCAGTGGCCCGGGAAGCACCAGCTGGGTCAGTCTCCAGGTCAGGGTCGGGGGTGGGAGTTTCAGGGGGGAGGAGAGGCTGGGATGGGGGCTGCAGAGGCCCTGCCAGGTGAGGCAGGAGGGTGGGCTGGCAGGAGCCTGTGGGCAGGCGAACTTCGGCCATCCTAGATTCCTGGTCCCTGGGTCCAGCTGCCTGGCGTTGCCCCTTGCTGTGGGGTGTCCCTGGTGGCAGGGGAGGGGGAGGCAGGGCCAGGCATGCCTGGACCTCTGCCCCCACCCACCCTGTGCCCAATCCCGGGGAGGCAGGCCCAGCTGGCGACGGCCCCTCCCCTCACGGCCCCTCCTCCCCTTGCTGGCCCTCCTTGGTCCCAGCCTCTCCTGGGCCTGCTTAGCACCCAGGCCTTGTTGGCACAGCGCTCCCACGGGGCCTTCTCTGCCTGCTTGGGTCTCCTTCCCTACCCTCAGCTTCCCCAGCTTATCCCTTTCTCCTTCAAGACATAGCTTCCAAACCAGGACACGGCCAGGGCCTGAGGGGCACCCCCATTCCAGGGCCCCACCCGGCTCCCATGAGGGCAGCCTGGAGCCCCCATGACTCAGCTGACCCCTACCCAAGGTCACTCAGCATGTGGAGCTGGAATTTGAACTTGGAGCCTGTCTCTCTACCCTCTTGCCCTGCTGGGACCGCCTCCCCTCCACAGCCCGACTGACAAGGCACCCCGCTCTGCCTCACTTCACACCGGGAAAATGACCACAGTACAAAGTGCAGCCTGGGCCTCCAGGGCTTGGACCCCACCCCCAGTGGGCCAAAGAAGCCTCCCCAGGGGGCGGGGCTCCCACGGGTCAGGAGGCAGCCCCATACCCAGGTGCTTCAGACCCAGACACCACACCTGGACCCACCCCACTGCAGCCTGGCCCTGCCTGGGCCTGAGGTCCCCCATACCCTGGAGGCAACCGAAGGACGGGAACCTGGCCTTCCCCGGGGGGGTCGTGTGTCACAGCCCTCCATGTTTGCGTGCCTGCAGGCCTGGGTGCGAGGGTGCGTTGGTGTCTTGCCCAGGTGTGTGCCTGGACACACGTGCCTGGCGCCCTTGGTGAACCCCGCCAGGAATCCCATTAAGCAAACACTCAGGCTTGCCACTGAGCCCGTGAACATTCCAGACATTCTCCACGGAGAGAGAGACAGAGGAAGTGGCCACGCCCCCTTGGTGCACCCAGCCCCTCATGGCAGAGGCAGTGCCCCCGGGCCCCCCAGACCCTCCCTCTAGGCCAAACCTGGTCAAACCAGAAAGTCCTGGGTGCTGCGGGCCACTCCCTTGACCCTCCATACCAGCAACGCTGGCCGGTGACCCCCACCCTGGCAGACCCAAACTCTGAAGCCACAGGGGATGGCCCTGTGGCCCTGGCAGGAGGCGGATGGTGTGGACCTGTGGGGAGCTGGTCACAGAGCCACAGAACAGCCAGGTTCCCACAGGGCATAGTCCCCTTGGGGCAAGTCAGCCTGGTTCAAGGCCATCAGGCTCTGCCCATCACCCTGGGAAGGCCCCAGGGTCCAGCCCAAATCAGACCCACCTGCCTGCCTTGGCAGCTGGGCCTTAGTTTCCCCAAAATGCATCAGGGAAGAGGGCGGCGCTGGGAGCCCAGAGACAGGCTCTGGGGATTCTACCCCTGGGGAGGCCAGAGGCGCCAGCTGCCTACCCCACAGCCACCCTACCTCGTTGCAGGGGCAGTGATACTGTGTGTTGGGGCCACTGGACTGGCTCCCAGTCTCAGCCCCCACCACACCCGCCCTCCAGTCCCTCCCCTGGGCTTGGCTGCCAAGGGTCCTGTGCTGGCCGCCTGGACACATCCCTGCCCTCGGGGTGAGGACACGCCACACCCCGGGACCCCAGGGTTTCCTGCCCGCACGGACTGTTCCCAGCCAGGCCTCCCAGGCCCAGGAAAGAACTAAGAGCTGGCCTCTTTGCTGGGGCCTGGACAGAGGTGGCATGCGTGGGTGGCAAGTCCACATGCATGTGCAGGAGCCCCTTGGGGTGCAGGCCTGGGGTGGGGCAGGAGTGGCAGCTCCAGCCGGGCTCCCTCTGGACTTCAGGATCCACCCCTACCCCCAGCTCTAGCCTCACCTCTCCTGCCATCCTGCAGCTCC
>NW_016816545.1:0-1267 GCF_001698545.2 Rhinopithecus bieti | reverse complement strand
ACCCTCTTTCCCTCCTTTCCTTTCCTCCTCTTTCCTTTCCCCTTTCTGCTTTCCCCCTTCCCTTTTCTTTCTTTCTTTCTTTTTTCTTTTTTCTTTTTTTTGAGATGGAGTCTCTGTCACACAGGCTAGAGTGCAGTGGTGCGATCTCGGCTCACTGCAACCTCCACCTCCTGGGTTCAAGCAGTTCTCCTGCCTCAGCCTCCCGAGTAACTTGGATTTTAGGGCCCCCCCCCCATTTCTGGGTTTTTTTTTTTTTTTTTTTTTTTGGTATTTTTAGTAGAGACAGGGTTTCACTATGTTGGCCAGGCTGGTCTTGAACTCCTGACCTCGAGTGATCCACCCACCTCGACCTCCCAAAGTTCTGGGATTATAGGTGTTTAGTCACTGTGCCTGGCCCCCCTTTTCTGTCATTCTTTCTTTTTCTTCTTTTTTGTTTTTGTTTTTAGAAACAGGATCTTGCTTCTTTGCCCAGGCCGGAGTTCAGTGGCACCATCATAGTTTACTGCAGCATTGAACTATGTTCAGGTGATCCACCCGCCTCAGCCTCCCAAGTGGCTAGGATTACAGGTGTGTACTAACACACCCAGCTATTTTTTTCTTTCTTTCTTTCTTTCTTTTTTTTTTTTTTGAGACAGAGTCTTACTCTGTTGCCAGGCTGGAGTGCAGTGACCCAATCTCAGCTCACTGCAACCTCTGCCTCCCGGGTTCAAGTGATTCTTCTGCCTCAGCCTCCCAAGTAGCTGGGACTACAGGCATGTGCCACCATGCCCGGCTAATTTTTGTGTTTTTAGTAGAGACAGGGTTTCACCATGTTGGCCAGGATGATCTCTTGACCTCCTGATCCCCCTGCCTTGGCCTCCCAAAGTGCTAGAATTACAGGTGTGAGCCACTGCGCCCGGCTAATTTTTTAGTTTTTTTTTTTTAGAGATGAGATCTGCTATGTCGTCCAGGCTGTCCACCAACTGCTGTGCAGTCCTGCTTCCTTAGCCTCTCAAAGCTTTAGGATTACAGGCATGAGCCACTGCACCTGGCCTGTGACTGTTTTCAACTGTAAACATATACCTGTTCTGTCATTCTTACAACGTTGAATATGGGTAATTTTATCCATTTAATGCATTGATAATGGCTGTGGCATGATCCAGAAGCACACAGTGAACATAAAATGGGGAGGCTCTGATATTTGATACAAATTACTATGGTATAGCTGCTCATTCCTGTGTAGATTATTGTTATTTTAAAAATAATACTCTTGGCCGGGCGTGGTGGC
>NW_016816543.1:0-1592 GCF_001698545.2 Rhinopithecus bieti | reverse complement strand
AATGATTTCCACCTAATATCAGGGGCCTGCTTTTGCTGCTATCATTCAACATCGTACCAGTGAGCCAGTGCAATAGGGAAGAAAAAAAAAGAAAGAAAAAGAAAAAAAAAATTATTGGTATCTAGATTGGAGAAGTAAAACTCTTTTAGTTGCAGATGACATAATTTTGTATGTAGAAAATACTAAAACCACTAGAACTAATTAACTATTTTAGCAAGGTTCAGGATACAAGATCAATATAACAATCAATGGTATTTCTACTTACTAGCAAAGACAAATCTTAAAATAAAATTTAAAAAATTGAATTCAAAAGAGCATCAAAAAGAATAAAATATTTAGGGCTAGGTTAAACAAGTAATGTGCAAGACATGTGAACTAAAATCTACAAAACACTGCAAAGGAAAATTAAAGGAGATCTAAATCAATGGAGATAAATTACATATTCATGGACTGGAAGACTCAAAAATAATATAACAGCTTTTGGAAATTGATCTTTAAATTGAAGATAACCCTTATCAAAATTCCCATTGGTGTTTCTGTAGACATTAGCAAACTGATTCTAAAATTTACATGAAAAACAAAAGATCTAGGGTAGCCAAAACAATTTTGGGGGAAAAAAGCAAATTTGGAAGCCTCATACTACAAAATTTCAAAACTTACTCTAAAGCCACAGTAAGAAATACAGTATGGTGTTAATGTGGGATAGGCACATGGATGAATGCAACAGACTTGAGAGTCCAGAAATACATCCTGGTATTTATAGTCAACCTGTGCCCAACAAAGATGCAAAGACAACTAGAAAGGAAAAGGATCGTCTTTTCAACAATTGGTACGGCAGTGTTCGGATATCCACATACAGAATGATAAGCTTAGACCCTCACCTCACATCATATGCAGAAATTAACTCAAAATTGATTATAAACTTAAATCTAAGAGCTAAAAATATAGAACTTCTGGAACAAGTGAAGGGAGAAATTTTCAGTATCTTGGGATGAGTGAGAATTATTAGGTAAGAAACCAACACATGATCCACAAAAGAAAAAGCTGATAAATTGGACTTCATCAACATTAAAAACTTTTGTGCTTCACCTGATAAAAAAGACAAGGATAACTGGGAGACAATATTTGCAAATCAGATATCTTATAAATTACTTGTGTCCGGAATATGTAAAGAACTCTTACAACACAAAAGATTTTTAAAAAGCATTAAAAATAGAAGGCAGGAGAATGGCGTGAACCCGGGAGGCGGAGCTTGCAGTGAGCCGAGATTGCGCCACTGCACTCCAGCCTGGGCGACAGAGAGAGGCTCCGTCTCAAAAAAAAAAAGTAGGCATAATATTTTAAAAGAAATTTCACTAAGAAGATATGAAAATGGCTAATGAACACGTAAAAAGATGCTCAAAGTCATTACTCACAGGGAAACAAAAGTTAAAGTCACAACGGGATACCACTACACACTGACTAGAATAACTATAAACAAAAAGACAGTGAACACCAAGTGTTGGTGAGAATATGGAGAAACTGAAACTTTTAGGTATTGTCAGTCATAATGCAGAATGGTATGGCCACTTTGGAAAACAGTTCATCAGTTT
>NW_016816542.1:0-2590 GCF_001698545.2 Rhinopithecus bieti | reverse complement strand
TATATATACTTATATATATATAAATATATATATGTTTTGGGCTGGACTCTCGCTCTGTCACCCAAGTGGGAGTGCAGTGGTGCGATCTCAGCTCACTGCAACCTCCACCTCCTGGGTTCTAGCAATTCTCGTGCCTCAGCCTCCTGAGTAGCTGGGATTACAGGCGCTCGCCACCATGCCTGGCTAATGTTTTGTATTTTTAGTAGAGACGAGGTTTCACCATGCTGGCCAGGCTGGTCTCAAAACTCCTGACCTCGTGATCTGCCTGCCTCGGCCTCCCAAGTGCTGGGATTACAGGTGTGAGCCACCACGCCCAGTCTTTGTCATTACTTTTAAAATGGCAAAAATTCCATTTACTTTTGCACCAACCTAATACATTTTGGTATATAGTATGGGGTTTAAATTCAGGTTCGTTTTTTTTGTGTGTGTGCTTTTGTATGTACAATTTTTTTCAACACCATTCATCGTAAAGCTGATTTCTATCTCCACTAAATTGCCTTTACACCTTTGTAAGAAAATAATTGTCTATATTTGTATCTATTTCTGGGCTCTGTCCTGTCCCACCAATCTATGTGTCTATTCCTTTGTTAACATCACATTTTTGTGATAACTGTAGCTTTATTGTAATTCTTTTTTTTTTTTTTTGTATTTTTAGTACAGATGGGGTTTCACCATGTTGGCCAGGCTGGTCTTAAACTCCTCACCTCAGGTGATCCACCTGCATCAGCCTCCCAAAGTGCTGGGATTGCAGGTGTGAGCCACCGTGCCTGGCCTATTGTAATTATTAAAATTGATCAGTCAAATCTAGGTAAGGGATGAAAAAAATTGAATAGTGTGAGTTTCACCTTTATTATTCTTTTCAAAATTGTTTTAGCTATTTAGTTCTTTTGTATTTTATATAAATTTTAGGCCAGCTTGTCTATCTATATCTACAATAAAAATCTGATTTTTATTGCAAGTGCATTAAATCTGTACCTCAATTCAGGGAGAATTGACATCTTAACTATATAAAGTTTTCCAATCTGTGAACGTGGTATGTCTCTCCATTTATTTAAGTCTTCTTTTCTTTCTTTTATCAGCATTTTATAGTTTTCAGCATATAGATCCTTAACATGTTTGGTTAGACTTATACCCAAGTGTTTGATATATGTAAATGTATTTACTTTAAAATGTTGATTTCCAATTATTTTAGTATTAAAATATAATTGATTTTGTTTTGACCTTGTATCCTGTGACCTTGATAAACACACTTATAAGTACTAGGAACTGTTCTCCCCTGGATTTAATGGATTTTTCTACATAGATAATCATGTTGTCTGATAATAAGGATAATTGATTTTAAAAAATTTTATGTTTTTTTTTTTTTAATTTTACTAGCCAGGATTTCCATTATAATGTTGGATGGGAATAGTGGGAGTAGATATCCTTGCCTTGTTCTCAGTCTTAAGGGGAAAGTGTTCAAATATTCCACCATTAAGAATGATGTTAGGTTTGTTTTTTTGTTTTTTGTTTGTTTATTTGGGTAGATGCTCTTTTCTCTATAAGGTTAAGAAGCTTCTTTCTATTCTTGGGTCCTTGAGAGTTTTCCATAATGAATAGATACTGAATTTTGTCAAATGCTTTGTCCATATCAATTTTATTCAATTGGTATGGTCATGTGGTCTGGTCCTCCCTCTTCTCCTCTCCTCTCTCCTCTCCTCTCCTCTCCCCTCCCCTCCCCTCCTCTTTTCTTTCTTTTCTTTTTCTTTTTCTTTTTTTCTTTCTTCAGAGTCTAGCTCTGTCACCCAGGCTGGTATAGAGTGGCATGATCTGGGCTTACTGCAACCTCCACCTCCTGGGTTTGAGCGATTCTCTTACCTCAGCCTCCTGAGTAGCTGGGATTACAGGCATGCACCGCCACACCCAGCTATTTTTTTTGTATTTTTAGTAGAGTCAGACAGGGTTTCACTCTATTGGCCAGGCTGGTCTTGAACTCCTAGCCTCAAGTAATCCATCTGCCTCGGCCTCCCAAATTGCTGGGATTGTAGGTGTGAGCTGCTGCACCTGGCCCATTCTTTAAACTATTAATATGATTTATCTTCTGTAGACTTTTAATATGTTTGATTTAAAATTTTTGAACTAGCCTTGCATTCCTGGGATAAACTCCACTTGGTTGTGTTATATTATTTTAATATACTGTTAAGATTGGATTTGTTAGTATTTTGCGGAACATATTTTTTTGTCTGTATTCGTGAGGGATATTGATCTGTGGTTTTCCTTTTTTATACTGCCTTTGATTAGTTTAAGAATCAGGATAGTACTGGGCCTAAGTAATTTTTTTGTGTTTGTGGAAAGCTTTTAACTACAAATTCAGTTTCTTTAATGTTTTTAGGATTATTCATGTAGTGTATTTATTCTTGGTGAATTTTAGTAGTTTGTGGCTTTTAAGGAATCGGTACATCTTATTGAAATTGTTGAACTTACATGCATAGAGTTGTTCCCAGTATTCTCTTATTATCCTTTTAATGTCGTGGGCTCTATGGTGATACTCCCCTTTTCATTCTTGATATTGGTAATGTGTGTTTTTTTCTCTTTTTTCCTTTGTTAATCT
>NW_016816541.1:0-686 GCF_001698545.2 Rhinopithecus bieti | reverse complement strand
CTCATATAAAACTAGAAAGAAGTTTTCTGAGAATCCACTTTCTGATTTGTTAATTCATCTCACAAATTCACATGATTGCTTTCATGGAACAGATTAGTGGCACTGTTTTTGTTGCACCTGAGAAGGGATATTTTGGATCACATTGAAACCTATGGTGACAAAGGAAATATCCTCAGAAAAAACTAGAAAGAAAGCTTCTGAGAAAGCTCTTTGTGATATGTGAATTCATCTCACTGAGATACACCTTTCTTTTCATGGAGCAGTTAGCTAACACTGTTTTCGTGGAATCTGCAAAGGGATATTTTGGAGTGCTTTGAGACCTATGGTGTAAAAGTAAATGTCCTCAGATAAAACTAGAAAAAAGCTTCAGAGAAACTGCTTTATGATAGCTGAATTCATCTCACAGAGTTACACCTTTCTATTCATTGAGCAGTTCGGTAGCACTCTTTCTGGGGAATCTCCAAAGGGATTTTCTGGAGCTCATAGAAGCCTATGGTGAAAAAGGAAACATCTTCAGATAAAACTGGAGAGAAGGATTTGTGAAACTGTTTTGTAAACTGTGTATTTATCCCATAGAGATAAAGCATTTTGTTGATTGAGCAGTTTTCATCACTGTTTTGTGGTGTCTGGGAAGCTATAGTTGAGAGCGCATTGAGGCTGATGGTGGAAAAGTAAATATGCAAAGA
>NW_016816540.1:0-690 GCF_001698545.2 Rhinopithecus bieti | reverse complement strand
TATATATATATACACACACACACGCACACACACACACGTGTGTGTATGTATGTGTATATATATGTATATGTGTGTATATGTGTATATATGTATATATGTGTGTATATACATGTGTGTATATATATATGTATATGCATCTGTGGGTATATAATAAAACAATTGTCAAATGTCCACAATTGGTGAGTCTTTATTAAGGCTATGATGGAATTGATTACACTATCCTTATACATTTTTGGTAAATTTAAAGTCTTTTCAAAAAAGCAAAGAGTTAAAAATGAAAATACATACATGTAATCAAAAGTTAAGATTTGTGTTTACATATGTTTTGAGGAAGGAATCTAACTTAGCCTTTATTTATTGAACACTTATTTTCCAACTCTATGAAATATCTCCATAATCAATAATAAAATCTCACACATATTTGGATCTGCTCCTGCCTTCCTAGTCTGTCTCATGAATCCATCTGTCTGTTTTTCTTCACCAGTGAATACACTGTAGTTGTTGTAGCCTCTAATTATGTTTAATATCTAGTAGGGCAAGCCCATCCACCTTGCTCTTCAACATTTTCCTCCCCATGCTTCTATTCTTCTAGAGAAACTTACAATAATTTTGTCAGATTTCCTTAAGAGAAAAAACTCACTGAAATTTTGATTGATATTTAGTGGCTTATTGATTAATTGGGAAAATTAA
>NW_016816539.1:0-1592 GCF_001698545.2 Rhinopithecus bieti | reverse complement strand
TTGTCAAAGATCAGATGGTTGTAGATGTGTGGTATTATTTCTGAGGGCTCAAACAGCATTTATTTTCTAGCTAAGGAAGACACATGTAACTATATACTAAATAAGAAGGTAATATGTGCTTTGAGAAAAAGAATAGAAGAGAGTGAGTGTATTCTGGAGGTTCGATGGTGGTCAGTGTAAGCATGTTTGAAAAAAAGGCATTCGAGTCCTGAAGCAGAGACTTGAAAAAGGTAAGGATGTTAGCTCTTTGAGTATTTGGAGAAACGTGTTCCAGGGAAGGAAATATCAAGTGCACAGATGTCAGTGTAAGACATTATCTGGCATGTTTCAGAAACAAAGGGGATAGTAAGGATATCAAATAAATGAGGAAGAATGCCAAGAAATAAAAGTCAGATGGTCAAGGTATGTCACTCATATGCTTTTATAGGCCGTTGTCAGTTAGCTTTTACTCTAGGTGAAATGAGGAGCTACAAGGGTTTTGAACAGAGTGACATAATCAAGCTTATGTTTTAAAAAGATCTTTCTGGTATAAAAATAGACACATAGATCAATGAAATAGAACAGAAAGCCGAGAAATAAAGCCACATACCTACAGCTAACTGATCTTCCACAAAGTCAAGGAAATCCTTTCTCCATACACTGGAGAAAGGACACTGTATTCAATAAATGGTGCTGAGAAAACTGGATTGTCATATGCATAATAATGAAACTGGACCCCTATCTTTACCATATACAAACATTAACTCAAGATGGATTAGAGACTTAAATGTAACACATAAAAATATATTTTTTAAAAAAACTGGATAAAACTGAGAAAACTCTTTTGGACATTATCCTTGGAAAGTAATTCATGACTGAGACCTCAAATACAAATACAACAAAAATAAAAATAGAGAGAATTTAAGTAAACTAAAAAGCTTGTGCACAGCAAAATAAGTAATCAACAGAGTGAACAGACAACCTGCAGGACAGGAGAAAATATCTGCAAACTATGTTTCCAACAAAGGGCTAATATCCAGAATCTTCATGGAACTCAAACAACTCAACAACAACAAAATAGCTCATTATAAAGTGGGCAAACAACATAAAACGACTTTTTTTTTTTTTCAAAAGAAGACACACAAACAGCCAACAAATACATGAATAAATGCTCAGTATCACTCATCAGAGAAATGCAAATTGAACCAATGAGAAATCACCTTACACCAGTCAGAATGTTTATTATTAATAAGCCAACAGGCCAGGCGCGGTGGCTCATGCCGGTAATCCCAGAAATCTGGGAGGCCAAGGCAGGGGAATCATTTGAGGTCAGGAGTTCAAAACCAGTCTGGCCAACATGACAAAACCTCATCTCCACTAAAAATGCAAAACTTAGTAGGGCGTGGTGGCACATGCCTGTAATCACAGCTACTCAGGAGGCCGAGGCAGGAGAATTTCTTGAACTCAGGAGGTCGAGGCTGCAGCGAGCCGAAATCATGTCACTGCATTTTCAGCCTGAGTGACAGAGTGAGATTCTGTCTCAAAAAATAAATATATAAATAGGCCGGGCGTGGTGGCTCAAGCCTGTAATCCCAGCACTTTGGGAGGCCGAG
>NW_016816538.1:0-975 GCF_001698545.2 Rhinopithecus bieti | reverse complement strand
TTATAAAATCTCCACCCCTGAGGATACGTTTTCAGGTCTGGGTGACTAGTAAGACTGGGAAACAAGGGAGGGAATGACGACCCTGTGCTTCTTCTGCCCGCTGCCTCTGTGGATGCGTGGACCGCTGGCTTCAGTCCTGCTTTTCTTTCTGATGGCCCTTGTTGTTTTTGCTATGTATTTTTGTTGTTTATGCTATGTATTTTTGCAGGAGGCCTGAGGCGGGCTGGGGTCACTCTTTCGTCTCCTATGACTGGGCTTCACTCTCCTCCCCAATCTCTGTTGGGGCTTCGCTGTCCCTGGGGTAAGAACAATAATGCCAAGGTGTTGATTCTTGAAAGGAGCAATTAACCTTCTCACCCCCTCCTCATTTTAGTTGGGAACTGTGAGGGCCCCTCATTTACCCAGGGTCCCTGCTGAGGATCTCCTCCTCATTAGATGACTTCCTGTGCACCTTCTCTACCTGGTTATTTACTCTTGGGGCACTGAGAGGTTTGTACATATCTTTAAGCCAGAGCGGCTGTCTGAATGGAAAAGATCCATCCTAGAAGATAGAAAGGGAAGTATTAATTTTGCATGTCCTCTGCTTTCCCTGGCCACAGCAATGAATCCTCCAAAGTACCTGAGTCTCACTTGGCGAACAGCATCTCCTACATGGCAGAAATCTGAAAATGCCCCTGGGGAGACACATGCACAAGACAGTGAGTGAGCTGCCATTTCCCACGTCTCTCACAATGTACTTCTCTGGTCTTATTAGGACTAAATGAGTACCTCAGTCCATAATCACAGTGAGAAAAACCACCGCAGACCACATACCTGGGGTCCTGAAAATAATCCCATGCATGTGGGACTTTCAGAAACTCTCCATGTCTGTTCAGAAGGGCCCCACAATATACTGGGGGGACTTTGTATGCGGCTCAGCATGGAGCATGGACAGGATGTTCAGTCCCAGTCACCCCCTTGGCCAAGTGCCCCTGC
>NW_016816537.1:0-575 GCF_001698545.2 Rhinopithecus bieti | reverse complement strand
TGTGTGTGTGTGTGTGTGGTTCCCCTAGTTTGCTATCTCAAATCAATTCTTTCATTTTGAGAACTTCCATTTTTTAAAATATATCCTTACATGAATGGTTGTCATTTTCTTCATCTCCCCTTCTATATTTTAATTCATTATCATATTTTCCCCACTAAGACAGACTAAAACACACTTTTACATTCATCTCACTGTTCACTGAAAACTCAGTCTTCCCTTTCTTAAATCTCTCTTCCCCCCTCTCCCTCCCTCTTTCTTGTTTTTGTGTTTGTTTTTTGGTACTCTTGACTCCATTCCCCCTCCTTTGACAAATTACAGTTTATTAGTTGTTATGGCAACTCTGTATTGCTCTCAGTACCTCTCTCTCGTGACATGGCTACAAATGAAGAGGTTAGAAAAATGAAGATAGGCTTCACACTCCCCAGTCTCTTCCCTAAGCCTTTCCCCATCCTCATTATCATCTCTACTCCCTGTCCCCATAACCTTACACACAGGTAACAAAGAAGCCCAAAAATAAATAAATAAAAGACTACGTCTCTTTGGTTGTCCACAGCAGTATTATTTGCTACTATAAC
>NW_016816536.1:0-1591 GCF_001698545.2 Rhinopithecus bieti | reverse complement strand
CAGAACGCCCAATACTATGTTGAATAGGAGTACGGACAGAGCGCATCCTTCTCTTGTGCTGGTTTTCAAAGGGAATGTTTCCAGTTTTGCCCATTCAATATGATATTGGTTGTGGGTTTTCATAAATAGCTCTTATTATTTTCAGATACATTCCATCAATACCTAGTTTATTGGGAGTTTTAGCATAAAGGGATGTTGAATGTGGTTGAAGGCCTTTTTATGCATCCATTGAGAAAATCATGTGATTTTTGTCATTGGTTCTGTTTATGTGATGGATTATGTTTATTGATTTGCATATGTTGAGCCAGCCTAGCATTCCAGGTATGAAGATGACTTGATCATGGTGTATAGCTTTCTGATGTGCTGCTGGATTCACTTTGCCAGTATTTTATTAAGGATTTTCATATCAATGTTCATCAGGGATATTGGCCTGACATGTTCTTTTATTGTATTTCTCTGCCAGGCTTTGGTATCAGGATGATGCTGGCCTCATAAAATGAAGTAGGGAGGATTCCCTCTTTTTCTATTGTTTGAAATAGTTTCAGAAGTGATGGTACCAGTTCCTCTTTGTACCTCTGGTAGAATTCAACTGTGAATCCATTTGGTCTTGGACTTTTTATGGTCAGTAGGCTATTAATTACTGCCTCAATTTCAGAACTTGCTCGTCTATTCCAGGGTTCAACTTCTTCTTGGTTTAGCCTTGGGTGCATGTATGTGTCCAGAAATTTATCTATTTCTTCTAGATTTTATAATTTATTTGAGTAGTGGTGTTTATAGTATTCTCTGATAGTAGTTTGCATTTCTGTGGGATCAGTGGTGATATCCCCTATATCATTTTTGTGGTTTTTATTTTATTGTTTTTTGTTTGTTTGTTTGTTTGTTTGTTTGTTTGTTTTGTTAGTCTGGCTAGCTGTCTATTTTGTTGATCTTTTCCAAAAATCAGCTCCTGGATTCATTGATTTTTTAAAGGGTTTTTCATGTCTCTATCACATTCTGTTCTGCTCTGTTCTTGTTTTCTGCTAGGTTTTGAATTGGTTTGCCATTGTTTCTCTAGTTCTTTTAATTTTGATGTTAGACTGTCAATTTAAAATCTTTCCTTAAAGCTTTCTATTGTGGGCATTTAGTGTTCTAAATTTTCTTATACATACTGCTTTAAATATGTCCCAATAAATCCAGTACATTGTGTGTTCATTCTCATTGGTTTCAAAGAACATCTTTATTTCTCCCTTCTTTCTGTTATTTACCCAGTAGTCACTCAGGAGCAGGCTATTCAGTTTCCACAGAGTTGTGTGATTTTCAGTGAGTTTCTTAATATTGAGTTCTAAAATAGTTGCACTGTGGTCTAAGAGAATGTTTGTTATGATTTTTGTTGTTTTGCAATTGCAGAGTTTAGTTTTACTTCTAATTACGTGGTCAATTTTAGAAGAAGTGTGATGTGGTGCTGAGAAGAATGTATATTCTGTTTATTTCGGATGGAGAGTTCTGCAGATGTCTATTAGGTCTGCTTGGTCCAGAACTGCATCTCCTTGTTCATTCTCTGCTGTGAATCAAGTCATAAATCTCCTTGTTAGTTTTCTGTCTCTTTGGTCTG
>NW_016816535.1:0-1582 GCF_001698545.2 Rhinopithecus bieti | reverse complement strand
TATATATATATATATATGTATTTTAATAACGCTGCCTTTTGGGTTTTAACAATGTTTACTAGTCTCTATTTCTATTTGAAAAGCCATACTATAGTTGTGGATTTGTCTCAAAAAGGCAGTCTTTCCTCACAATGAGAATTACCCATTTCTGTTGTTTGCTATTTATAACTACTTATCAGGATTTTTCTCTCTCTTATAGCCAGCAGTCAGCAGAGGACCTTGCCCGAGTACCTGCCAACTCCACTAGCAACATCTTGAACAGGTTATTGGTCAGTTATGATCCCAGGATAAGACCAAACTTCAAAGGTTTGTCTCCCCCATATAAATTTTCATTTTTATTGTTTAAAAATTAATTTTATATGTATAGAACTTTGTGATATTTTATATGTATATGCGTTGTGATATTCAAAACAGTAAGATTTTAAAGTGACATGTAACAAAAATGTCCTTAAGTTCAGAGCAATTCAATGCCTAAAATATCCAAAGATAAGTAAAATATGAATTCTCATTGCTTTATGGGTTACCTGTTTTTAAAAATTCAGAAAAGGATATACTGTGAATTAATAGGCTAACCTCTGTAATGAGTTTGCTAAGTACTATTCTTAACCTTAGTGCTTTAAAATTTAGACTCTGGAAATAGACTTGGCTTTCATTCACAGACACCAGAGTTATAATGTGCAGAATGATGATTTTCTTATTTAGGGAAAGAGAACAGTTCTGATGTATATTTAGAGTCTTTCTTACATTTTGTTAGTATTTCACATTAGTAGAAAATTCTCTCTATTCTTTTGCTGAAAAAATGATGGCTGTGTGATTTTTAAAAGCATGTTGGCTTTGTGAATAAAAGTGACGATGTATTCTACCACATAGATTATTTTTATTCCAATTAGATATTACCATTTATCACACCTTTTAAAACCAAGACTATGCTTACAATAAAATAAGCCAAGAGCAGATTGTACAGTTGTATAGACCTTTTTTTGTACTTTTGATGAATTAGAAAAAAGCTATATGAGCAAAATCTCCTCTGGAAAACTATAATCCTTGCTGCTGGTTAAGGACAGGTATTAATGTAGATCAGATTAACAGTATAAGGTTTGATTTTTTTTTTTTCCTTTAGAAAAAAACAAGTCTGCAGCTGCTTCTAGTCAACTGAAGTTATACAACTATGTTGTAAAAATGGGTTTTTGTTCATTACCGGGACCTATTCAGTTACTTTCAACGACAGCCATGGTCTGGGTTGTCACATGTCTACCACATATTGATTCACCACCTGTTTTTCATCAGTTAGTGGTTATGTGGCTAAAAGGCTAAATTCACATTTTCCCTTTGTTAGCCCAACCAGCAGCCACAATGAGTTGAAAAAAAAAAAATAGAAAGAAATTTGCAACGTTATACCTTAGTTCTCACTCCATGAACTTTCTAATTATTTTTCAGAAGGTCAGGTAAAAATCTTTGTAATGAGTCTGCTATGTGTCCAATTAGCTTTACATTTTCATGAATTAAAAATTAAAATGTAATAATTATAAGTAAAATTTATTGAATACTGTTTTATCTATTAAAGTAAGAATTTGAACTAATT
>NW_016816534.1:0-734 GCF_001698545.2 Rhinopithecus bieti | reverse complement strand
TATAAATTCTTCAAAGAGAATATCAAGACCAAAATATGATTGAGTGTGCGTGTGTGTGTGTGTGTGTGTGTGTGTGTGTGTGTGTGTGTGAGAGAGAGAGAGAGAGAGAGAGAGAGAGAGAGACTCCCTTCATCCCCCAGGCTGGAGTACAATAGCATGATCTTGGCTCACTGCAACCTCTGCCTCCTAGGCTCAGGTGATTCTCCCACCTCAGCCTCCCAAGTAGCTGGGACTGCAGGTGCGGGCCACCACACTGAGCTAATTTTCATATTTTTTTTTTAAGAGACGGGTATCTCACCATGTAACCTGGTCTCCGACTCCTGAGTTCAATCTATCCACCTGCCTCGGCCTCCCAAAGTGCTGAGATTACAGGCGCAAGTCACTGTGTCTGGCCTAATTGGTATTTCTTAAGTCTTTTGCCCCCATACCTTTTTTCCAATTCTGTATTTGACTGATAGCAAGCCAGTGAAAGATGAAGCCAGGAAAAGAAAATAAAACTCGTGTGTGTGTGTGTGTGTGTGTGTGTGTGTGTGTGTGTGTATAATATAATATGGTAACCCTGCTCAGAGTAATGGATTATCTTCTTATGTCATGATTCCAAAGGAAAGCAAATAAGTATTATAAGCAAGGTAAAAAAGGTAAAAACAAAACAAAACAAACAAACAAACAAACAAAAAAGTAATGTAACACTATATATTATAGGATATTAATTTCAGTGTGGCTATACATTATCT
>NW_016816533.1:0-299 GCF_001698545.2 Rhinopithecus bieti | reverse complement strand
TTCTAGAATGCCACCTCTGCCACAGCCACATCCACACCCCCGACCACCTCCCAGACCGCCACCTCGGCCACAGCCATGTCCACACCCCCGAAAACCTCTCAGACCGCCACAGCCACATCCACACCCCCGATGACCTCCCAGACCACCACAGCCACAGCCACATCCATAACCACCTCCAAGAATGCCACCTCTGCCACAGCCACATCCACACCCCCGAAAACCTCCCAGACCGCCACAGCCACATCCACACCCCCAACCACCTCTCAGACTGCCACTTCTGCCACAGACCCATCCACCTC
>NW_016816532.1:0-734 GCF_001698545.2 Rhinopithecus bieti | reverse complement strand
TAGAACACATGTGATTAATTACAATTGAAACCAAATCAAATTTAATGAGGCTGTACCTCTTCGTTTCATGATGTTTCCCCCCATTTTGAAATGTGGTGTTATTCAGTGGAAAAGAAAAATAGTGTTTATCTCCAGAGTAAAGAACAGGGTTCCCTGCAGGGATTGATTGAGAGCTATGGCTCAGGATTAAAAACCCTTTTTTCCGCTTATAAAGTAAAAATTATTTTCTAAGCTCCTATTGACTAAATGGACCCCTCTTCTTGGAAGGACATTCCAAAGTTAACCTGAAAAGCTGGTTCAAGCCATGGGTCACACATGCCTCATTATACTCTCCTCCCTTTGGCTTTAATTTTAATTTCAGTTTTTAATTTATTTTTGTGGGTACACAGGTGGTGTATATATTTATGGGGGTACATGACATACTTTGATACAGGCATGCAGTGAGTAATACATAATAAAAATGGGGTATCCATCCCCTCAAGCATTTATAGCTTGTGTTATAAACAATCCAATTATACTGTTTTAGGTTTTCAAAATGTAAGTTAAATTATTTTTTACTATAATCACCCTGTTGTGCTATTAAATATTGTCTTATTCATTCTTTCTAACAATTTTATTTTACCCATTTAGCATCCCCACTATCCCCCGTTCCTTCACTGCCCTTCCCAGCCTCTGGTAACCATCCTTATACTCTCTATCTCTATGACACTAATTGTTTTGAATTTTAGCACCCA
>NW_016816531.1:0-1776 GCF_001698545.2 Rhinopithecus bieti | reverse complement strand
TTTTTTTTTTTTTTTTTTTTTTGAATCTCGATGATCATTGTTACTCTCCAGATTTTGTAATCTATGTTTGTCATTTCAGCCATTTCAGCCTGGTTAAGAACCACCGATGGGAAGTAGTACAGTTGTTTGGAGTTAAGAAGACACTCTGGCTTTTCGAGTTGCCAATCTGCTTGTATTGGTTCTGTTTCTTCAGTGTGGGCTGATGTTTCTTTAATCTTTGAAGTTGCTGTCCTTTGGATGGGGTTTTTGCTTTCATATTCTATGATGCCCTTGAGGGTTTGACTGTGGTATAAGGTGAGTCAACTGGCTTTGTTTCTGGGAGATTTCAAGGGGACAGGTCTCAGTTCAGCATTCCTAGGCTGCATGCTCTCATCTTGGGGTCTGGTACCAAGTCCGCAGCTATGTTCTATGGCCCTTTGATGTTAAATGTCTTCTGTGCTAGAGGTCCTGAAGTGTTCCTGTCCACTGGCAACAACACATAGTTGTATAGTGCCAGCCAAAATGTTTTATTGGGGCAGCAGCAGCAAGGTCCACACAAGCACATCTGTACCAGCAGTGGCATTGGCATTGCAGGGTTTATGTGTATCAGTGGGGACAGTTCTCTGGCAGGGCCAGGGCAGTGGGATGTGTCTGCACTGGCAGGGTTGGGAAGGCAGCATCATTGCACGCATCCTGACAGTAACAATGACATGGCGTTGGGGTATGTGTATGCACCAGCTTGTGTGGGGCAGTGAGTTCTATCCGTGTGAATCAGTAAAAGAGTTTGGGGAGGCCGCAGTGGCAGGCGGCTATGTGTGGGTGGGGGTGTGCCAGTAGAGGCCCACCTGCTGAAGCTCCACAATGGTTAGGCATGATTTACCAGCAAAGGAGGTATGGCAGTGGCTGCCAGGAGGCAGTCTAATTGGGCATCATAGGCTGCAATACAAATCAGTGTGGACAGACAAAAATACCTGTAGAGGTCAGCAGACAGGGGCACACAGATCAGACTGGCCTCATCCCCTGGGCAGGACTACGCTGCTTTTTCCAGGATTAGAAGTCAACAAAGTTAAAAGCCACGTAGAGGAGCATGGTTAGCCTTGGGAGATGGGCATCCTTGTCTGTGCTCCACTGAAGCCATTCCTGCACCAAACCCTCTGGGCTCTGTGCAGGCTAGAGTCCTTTCCCTGCCACCACTCCAAACATCTCTCTCTCTCTCCTCTCTTTCTCTCTCTCTCTCTCTCTCTCTCTCTCTCTGCCAGCTCAAATGTATGTGGGGGTCATGTGGTCTCCTGACGCCAGGATTCCAGAAGTATATGATGAGAGTGGACCACTTCTCACCTATTTTACTCACGGCTTTCCCAGGAGACTCTGGGGCCCAGGAATTAGTTCTGGTTTTTAGAAGCCCCATGTCAGGTTCACAGCTTTTTCCCTCTTCAGTCAGGGTCTGTATCCTTCATATGTCCACTCTCCATGCCTTCCTTCTGAATGTCTACTCAGAGTGTGATGGTATTCTGGATGATCTATTCACTCAGTATGAGGTAGATGTTTTTACCAGATGCCTTTAGTCAATCATCTTCTTACAATTATTTTTATATTAACTTAGTTTGTATTTGATTAGACACAAACAAACTTTTAAATTTTACGTTTAACATGAAAAAATTAAAAGGTCTCATAATCTTGAATTTTAAGTTGAGACAAAATATCTTTCAAATATAAATCATAAGATGCTAAAGCTCAATCAATTTAGTACCAGATAATGACACAAATTATATCTTCTGAAAACTGTATTTTGTGTGG
>NW_016816530.1:0-2302 GCF_001698545.2 Rhinopithecus bieti | reverse complement strand
CACTCCCTCTGCTCCAGCCACGCAGGCCTCTTTCCTTTTTCTGGGACTGAGGTTGCTTTTGTCTCAGTGCCTTCACCTGAGATGTCCCTCTTCCTAGGACTCTCTGGCCCCTCAGCTGCAAGTAACAAGCAGCGTTTCATCCCTAAGTCTTTGTTCTGACATTACTTTCTCTATGGAAACGTTTGTGATCTCCCACAGCCCCCATTTGACATGGCAGCTCCACCCTCACCCCCACCTCTGGTCCATGTTGCCTGTTCTGTGATTCTTTTTGCTCCTTCGCTGTTCACTGGATCCTGGTGGGAACAAGTCCCCAAGTGGAGAGCAGAGCCAGAAGGTGGGGCTGCGCTGGGCTGGCGCCGTCTGAATAGAGCAAAACCCTGGCTTCACATTAGGGTTCTCAGGCATTTTGCAAATACATCTTTTATGCTGTTTTATCGGAGATTGCTGTTATCATAGGATTAAACCCACCCTCAATAATTCTTACAATGACGCTGGTGATTCTCATCTGTGTCCAGCATGGAACATCATGGAAATTTCTTTCATCTTGAGAACTGAGATCAGCCTGTGATCCACAGGGAGGTGAGGGGGCTGTGCTCTGCATGGGGTTTGGTTACGGCCAGATCTGTGCCCTGAAGATCTGTGTCCTGCTTCAGCGTGTTTGTGAACTTTTCCAGGAGGGGAGCAAGATCTGAAAACGGGTCAAAATTACCCTTGTAGATCTTCCTGTGGGACTTTCTTATCTCTGCATAATCTCTGGTGCAGTGGGCAGCAGAGGACCGTCTTTCTCCGGGGTGAGGTCTCCCCTGTGTGTGTGTTTTGTCACAGGAAAGGAGGGAGTGATTTCTAAACATTAAATCTCTTATTTATTTATTTATTTTTTCACATACAGGATTGATTTCCAAAGAGTCATGTTACTTGGCTTGGTGGAAGCCACCAAGAAGAGCAAAGAAAAGGATCCAGGGATGACTCTTCCTCAGGTGAGTGATATTCCTCGGTGGATTCCGCTGTCTCTTTCCTTTCTGAAATGCCAGGCATTGTAGTAGCCAGTCTTCTGTGAGTCTGAAGCGTCCTGCCTCACACATTTGCTCGCACTCACCCAAGACTTTTCTTAGTCCTTGTCATCTTCACTTAAATTCCGTCTCCTATAACCTAGTGAATGAGCTTGGGAAGAGGCGGCACTGGGCATGGGCCTGGGAAGGGCTCACACCAGACATGGATGGAGACGGGGTGAAGGTCCCGTGCTGTCAGTGATGTTGGGCGGCAGGGATTGTTCAGGGGCCACATCTGGATGCACGTTCAGTACTTTGTGGACCAGATCAGAGAAACTGACCAGATCAGAGAAACTGTATATGAAAGTCATACATTAATGTGCAGTAATATCTGGTAAATTCTGGAAATGGAGACAAGTTAGGGGAGATATTTTGTGTCTGATTTTGTAATGCATTTGAAGCTACACTAATGAGTCAATATGTCTGACTTGAAACTTTTTTTTTTTTTTGAGACAGAGTCTCGCTGGGCTCACTGCAAGCCCCACCTCCCAGGTTCACGCCATTCTCCTGCCTCAGCCTCCTGAGTAGCTGGGGCTACGGGCGCCCGCCACCATGCCCGAGTAATCTTTCATATTTTTAGTAGAGATGGGGTTTCACGTGTTAGCCAGGATGGTCTCGATCTCCTGACCTCATGATCCGCCCGCCTCAGCCTCCCAAAGTGCTGGGATTACAGGCATGAGCCACTGCGCCCAGCCGAAACTTTTTTTTTAAGAGACAGGGTGTTACTCCTGGGCCCAGTCTGGAGTGCAATGGCACAATTCTAGTTTACAGCAGCCTCAGATTTGTGGACTCAAGTGATATCCACATTAGCCTCCTAAGGAGCTAGGATGACAGGCATGTGCCACCACACCTGGCTAATTCTAATTTCGGAGAAGGTGAGAATGAGAGCTACGTACAGAATGAGGGAGGAAAACAGTAATGAAGACAAAGGGGGACCCTGGGTGCAGATGGACGGTGAGTTGATTGGATGTGATGATGAAGTGATGACATGTTGCTTTCTCTGTTTAGAAGGTGTAAAATTTAAAATTAGTTTAAATTATACAGATGAGAATGAGAGTTGCCAAATCCCTGTGTCTAAGTGTGGTGCATTTTATAATTATGGCGGCAGAGGCGAGCTTCCCTTTGCAACCCCTCTTCAGCAGGAGGACAGTGACTTGACTCATTAGTTGTGGATCCCCCCTTCCCTTTTCGTGGATGGGGTGGGGAGTGGGGGAGTGAAGTAGGATAAGAAGTGACGGAGTCTCTGTTACTAC
>NW_016816529.1:0-1593 GCF_001698545.2 Rhinopithecus bieti | reverse complement strand
AAAAAAAAAAGAAAGTGAGATATTGAGTCTTCACCTGTTATTCTTGAATTTTCTGCTTTTCCCTTCAATTTTGTCAGCTTTTGTGCATCATGTATTTTGGGGTATGTCATTAGGTGCATATATGTTTATAACTGATATATTCTTAATGGATACCCTTTTATCATTATAAAATTTCCCTTTTATCTTTAGTAACATTTTCTGGTTTAAAGTATACTTTATCTGACAATAACATAGTTACTCCAGTTCTCCTATGGTTGCTGTTAAATGATATATCTTTTCCTATCCTTTTGCTTTCAACTTATTTGTATCTTTGTATCTAAAGTATGTCTCTGACAGTGTATAGGTGTGTGTGTGTGTGTGTGTGTGTGTGTGTAGTCATTCTGATAATCTCTGCTTTTTGATTGGATCGTTTAATCCATTAACATTTAATGTCATCATTGATATAGATTATATCTGGCATTTTAATTTTATTTTCTTTCTGTCTTATGTCTTTTCTGTTCCTCTGTACCTCCTTAACTGCTTTCCTTTGCATTATGTGAATATTTTATAGTATAATATTTTAATTCCTTTTTTTTCACTATGCTTTTTCAATTATTTTCTTTGTGGATGTTTTAGTAGTTACAATATATATACATCTAAACTTGTCAGAATTCACTTCAGATTTTATGCTAACTTAATTCCAATGGGATTTTCAGATGTCACTTCTATATAGGTCTATGTCTTGTTCCCTTTATTATTATTGTTCAAATTACATGTATATATGTTACAAACAATAGATTATTATAATTATTTCTTTATATAATTTTATAATTATTTCTTTATATAATCTTACATTTCATAAGCTGAGAAGGAAAACAGGAAAGCAAATATATATTGAAGTGTTTGTTGTTAACCTTCTTACTTATCATTTCTGGTTCTCTTCATTTGTTCCTGTGCACTTAATCATAGCCAACATGTCGAGAAGTGATCATTTGTTCCTGTGGATTCAAGTTGCCATCTGGTGTCATTGTCTTATTCCAATATAGTTTTGCTATCTGCCTTCCTCCTTTGTTCTTCTATTGTCAAATACATGACATTCCTGTAAGTCCAATAATATAATTATATATGTGTTGTTTTATACAGTAGTTATTTTAATCAGTTAATAGTAGAAAGGGGATAAATATGCAGTCACGTCATCTTTTTAGTATGTGTGGATGCAAATTACTGTTTGAAGTCCCCTGCTTCCAGCCTGAAGAACTTCCATTATTGTTGCTTGAAGGTGGGTCTGCTTGCAATAAATTCTCTCACTTTGTATTTATCTAGGAATGTCTTTACGAGATACTTTTGCTGAATATAAGATCTTCATTGATGGTATATTTCTTTCAACACTTTGAATATGTCTTCTCACTGCCTTCTAGCTCTGCTGTTTTTGTTGAGAAATCAGCTGTTAATGTTATTGAGTTTCTCTCATAAGTGTTTGTTTTTCTCTTTCTACTTGGAAGATTCTATTTGTCTTTCAACATTTTTGCTATGATGTGTCTGAGTGGGGATCTTTTGCATTCATTTTACTTGGAGTTCACTGAGCTTCTTAGATGAGTAGATTAATTTTTTTTT
>NW_016816528.1:0-2308 GCF_001698545.2 Rhinopithecus bieti | reverse complement strand
ATTGTTATGCCCAGACCATTTATTCCCCAAAGAAGACCACCAGAGTCCAGAGTCAAAGCCAAGCGGCAAGGATCTTTACTGCAAGTTCGAACTTGGTCCCTCCATTACACAGCGTACAAGAGGGCCCCGAACGATGCGTGTGCTCGCTTTTATAGCCCGATGTAAACAGGATATGCTAAGTTACAGAGGAAGAAGGGAATTCTTTTGGTTACAGCATTACAATTGGTTGTCATTTTAAGTTATACATTTAGTAGTTTTCTATTGGTTCCCGCGCTTTCAGTAAAACCACAAACGGTTGTGACCTTATCGGGGACTCTCCAGGTGGTGTTTTTCCAAAGTTGAGATATATGGAGGAATGTGTTTGTGCTGGGCCCAGGGCTGAGGAATGTGTGAATGTGTTTGTGCTCTTTCAAGATCACAAGATCAGGAGTTCAACACCAGCCTGGCCAACATTTGAAACCCCATCTCTACTAAAAATACAAAAGTTAGCTGGGCATGGTGGTGTGCACCTGTAATCCCAGGTGCTCAGGAAGCTGAGGCAGGAGAATCATTTGAACCAGGGAGGCGGAGGTTGCAGTGAGCTGAGCTTGTGCCACTGCCCTCCAGCCTGGGCGACAGAGCGAGACTCCATCTTGAGAAAAAAAAAAAAGATGTAGTGGGGAAAAACAAAGATTAAGAACTGTAATTCAAAGCCAGGACTACTTGATTCCAAAGCCCATATTCTTAAGAATTGGGGCCAGGCATGGTGGCTCACAACTATAATACCAGCATTTTAGGAGGCCGAGGTAGGAGGATTACTTGAGACCCAACCTGGGCAACATGGTGAGACCCCATTTCTACCAAAAACACAAAAAAAAGTTGTCAGGTGTGGAGGTACACCTGTAGTCCCAGCTACACAGAAAGCTGAGGTTCAAGGATTGCTTGAGCCCAGAGGGCCGAGATCACACCACTGTACTCCAGCCTGGGTAACAGAGGGAGACCCTGTCTCAAAAACAAAACAAACAAACAAACAGTGCTGAGATTACACCTGAAATCTCAAGAGCAGCTTGGGTAATATACCAAGACATCGTCCCTGCAAAAAAAAAATTTTTTTTTAATTAGCAGGGTGTGGTGAATGGTGGTATGCACCTATAGTCCTAGATACTTAAGAGACTGATATGGGAGGATTGCTGGAGCCCAGGAGTTGAGATTACAGTGAACCAAGATCATGCCATTGCACTACAGCCTGAGTGACAGAGTGAGATCCTGTCTCTAAAAACAAACAAAAAAAACCCAAAAAAACTGGGCTTTGGTGGGTCTTAAATATAGTTAAATCATGATTTTTCTGGTATAGAGTGAGTGATCTTTTCCTGATAGCTTTTAACAGTAACAACGTTCATTGAGCACTTATGTGTGATTTTCCTTATAAACATTATCTTATTTTGAAAATGGCTTTTAAAAAAGTAAAAATCACTCCTAACCATTGTATAAACAAAACAAACAAATCCAATCAACATGGAAAATAACTAAGAAAAAAGTAAAATCTTCAGAAATTTCACACCCAGAGAAAACCAAGCTTAACATTTTGATAAACATCTTTCCAGACATCTCTCTTTGTAAATAAACAGAGATACCTGTTTAAATATATAAGTGGGGGCACACCATATATGTTTTTCTGTAGATATAAATTATCCTAGTTAATCATCCCATCAACCCTATGTGGTAGGCATCACTACCTTCATTTTATAGGCTTAGAATGGTTAGATGACATGCTCCAGGACACCGAACTAACAAGTAGTAAGTTTCAGTATTATCTGAACTGACCACTCCAATTCCCCGGCACAATTAGAGTTAGACAAAGTAAAGGTGTTCTTCCATGGATAATTTTTAAATATGTGTATATTAAGATGGCTGTACCATCAAGGCATCTTGGTGATAGGAAAACATAGCTGGCTTAGCAGACTCAGCAGCTATAATGAATATATCCATTATGAAGAAAACACAGTGAAGCATTTTCAGTGCTGTAAGGCTTCTGGGAGACACTGTTAGTTTGAAGTCTCTGTGTGAAGCAATGCGGCCTTCATGTTACTCCAGGCAATGCCACCTGGTCTATCACATGAGCAAGTCTTCTAGGACTGTCAGTGTTTATGGCTCGTGATCACCGCAAGGGATCTTTATTCTGGTGCATTGCAAATGACTTCATTCATACCACACCCCAGCCCCAGCTCTGCAGATGCTTTCCTTTGTAGTTGTATTTGCCTGAAGTTGTGGACCAAGTTGAATAATCTTTGGAGTTGCAGGATTTTTTTTTTTTTTTTTTTTTTTTTTG
>NW_016816527.1:0-2523 GCF_001698545.2 Rhinopithecus bieti | reverse complement strand
ATACAGGACTTTCATTGTAATTTTTCAATAATTAACATAAATTGATTATATGGCCTCATATCCTAGCTTTATTTTAAAATTAATCTTTATTAAAATCTGTTTTCAGATAAACTTTATACTATACCAATGTCACCAACATTGAATCAGGTAAAATATATAAGTATGTTCCTTTTCTTTACTAGTTCTAACCCTTCCCATTTTTTCCTTTCCATCAGTGTGAACATTTCTGAATATAAGGCCTCTTTTATCTTTTTTTTGGATGTTTTCCTCAAGTAATTTATGGTATGCCAAGCCTTCAGTACCCTATTATTGTCAGTATAAATGACAGATTTAGATCTACATTGTGCTCGAACTTTTATTTTTTCATTGTAAAATTAGAGATATTTGACCTTGGGAATTACAAAATGAGAAACCATCTTATTTCTAAGGTGTCGTATTCTTTAACTCTTTTATGTTATGAGAGTGTAAATTATGATAAATTTACTTATATGATGTGACAAAAGAGAAGCAGAACCAAATGAAAATCTATGTTTGTATTATATGACTCTTTGAGCTTGGACTTGAAGTCTAATTAAAGCAGAGTCATACTTTGTATATCAAATATTAAAATAAAACAAGGTTAAATATTTTAAATGTTTAAATTAAATGTCACTACTTTAATTCATTCAGTATTTTATCTAAGACTTATACAGTTATTATGTGGCTTGGAAATTATTTGTCAATAATATGGGAAATTTCTGATCAATTGATTAATCCAATTTCAACTTTCAAGTTGTATTATTTAAAAAATATATATTTTAAGGCCACAGAAGCCATATATAATAAATCCTTTGATGGATCTGGGCAAAGTGAAAATCTTCTGGGAAGGACTCAACATTCTAGATTTCACTAAAAACACTCATGATTCATGGAAATTCAAAATATCAACATTAACAGGAGTTTGGAAATTGATCCCACCCCTCGTGGATGTCTTTGAGGGACTCAAGACTTCAGTGGAGGAATAACCACATCTATGGTGGAAATAGCAAGAGAAATAAAATAGAAGTGGCGTCTGATAGGTGACTGAATTGCTGCAGTCTTGTAATACAATTTAATGGATAAGGAGTTACTTCTTACGGGTGAGCAAAGAAAGTGTTTTTTTTTTTTTTTTTTCCCAGATGAAATCTACTCCTAGTGAAGATGCTGTGAAGATTCGTGAAATAACAAAAGATTTAGAATATTCTATAAACTTAGCTGATAAAGTACTGGCAGAATTTGAGAGCATTAATTCCATTTTTGAAAGAAGTTCTACCATGAGTAAATGCTATCAAACAGCGTCACGTGACACAAGGAAACATTTCACCAAAGGAAGAGTCAAGAGATATGACAAATTTAATTGTGATCTTATTTTGCCATAGTCACCCCAGCTTTCAGCAACTGCCATCCTCATCAGTGAGCAGCCATCAACATTGAGGAGAGACCCTTCACCAGCAAAAGCATAGCATTTCCCAGACATATCCTACAATATTTTAACACTTTGCAGAAGGCTCAGTTGATTGTTAGAAAAATGTTTTTAGCCATAAAGTACTTTTAAATTAAGGTGTTTCAGATATAATACTATTGCACACACAATAGACCCAGTACAGTGTAAAGATAAGTTTGATACTTACTGAAAAACTAAAAAATTTGTGTGACTTTATTGTGTGCATCTGAAACTGAACCTGCATTATTTCCGAGATATGCCTGTATTAGCAAATATAAGTCAGCAAAATAGTACAGACAGATAAGTGAAGTTTATCCCAGAACAGGAAGAATAGATTATTTGTACTAAATGTGTTAATGCACTTTACCTTCTTAATATAGAAAATGGGCAAATGCCATACAGAGAAAATTCACAAAAGAAAACAATGACAATAAGCCTTATGTGGAAAAAAAAAAGAGAGAGAGAAAGAGAATGGACCACTCTAGATATCAAATAAATAAATATTTAAACAACAAAAGGAAATTTTGGCCTCAACTTGTTGATGATTGAAATCGTTTACAATTAGTGTCATAGAGGCTTTAAGTACACAAGCATGTACTTTATTTTAGTCTTTTTAAAAGCAATTGTTTTTTTGGGTTTTTTTTTTTGAGACGGAGTCTCGCTCTGTCGCCCAGGCTGGAGTGCAGTGCAGGATCTCAGCTCACTGTAAGCTCCACCTCCCGGGTTTACGCCATTCTCCTGCCTCAGCCTCCCAAATAGCTGGGACTACAAGTGCCCGCCACCTCGCCCGGCTAGTTTTTTGTATTTTTTAGTAGAGACGGGGTTTCACCGTGTTAGCCAGGATGGTCTCGATCGCCTGACCTCATGATCCGCCCGTCTCGGCCTCCCAAAGTGCTGGGATTACAGGCTTGAGCCACTGGGCCCAGCAAAAGCAATTGTTAATATGTAATTTTTATAAGTGAGTTTCTTTTTAATTTAGGTATTTTACTGCCAGAAATTTAAACCTATAGAAATAATTACTACTAGGCTCTAAGATTTAACTACAATAATATTCAAAATAT
>NW_016816526.1:0-1589 GCF_001698545.2 Rhinopithecus bieti | reverse complement strand
ATGGATGGATGGATAGATGGGTGGGTGGAATGAATGGATGGAAGGATGGATGAGATAGATGGATGGGTGGATGGATGGATGCATAAATGGATAGATGGATGAGTAAATGGATGGATGGGTGGGTGGATGGAATGGATGGATAAATGGGTAGATGGATGAGTGGATGGGTAGAGAGATGGAAGGGTGGATGGGCTGATGGATGGACGAATGGGTGGGTGGAATGAATGGATGGATGAGATGGATGGATGGATGGAGGAATGGATGTATGGGTGGAATGAATGGATGGATGAGATGGATTGATATATGGATGGATGGATGGACGGATGAATGGGTGGGTGGAATGAATGGATGGAAGGATGGATGAGATGGATGGATGGATGGATGGGTGATTGAATGAGTGAAAGGATGAACAAAATGCAGCCGTGTTGTTTACAAGGGTGCTATTCTTTAATAACACAGGTTCCATTGCCTTGCAGCTTAAAGAGAGCCACCATGTCTACCTTAACTGTGGACATAGCAAACAAGGAAATTTCATGTGTGGATATCAAGCCACTGGTAGGTCCCAAATCTTTCCTGTCCCATATTCGGTGTCGTAAGTGTTAAGACTCATGGAAGCTGGACCTGAAGTTGCAGTGAGCAGAGATTGTGCCACTGCACTCCAACCTGGGTGCAACAGAGTGAGACTCTGCCTCAAAAAATAAAAAAAAATTAAAAATAAAAATAAACATTCATGGCATAAAAAAATGTATGGCTGCATGCTTCCACACAGATGAACCTCAAGGAGATCCCACACAGTGAGAGAAGCCTGGCATGAAAGGACAAATCCTGTGTGATTCCACTTTTAAGAGGTCCCTAGAGTCATCAGATTCATAGAGATAGAAAGTAGGATTGGGGGTGTCAGGGGCTGGGGAAGGGGGTGATTGAAGCAGTTGAATGCAGGCAGTCACCCTGTTGGCCAGGCTGGTCCCGAACTTTTGATCTCGGGTAATCTGCCCGCCTCAGTCTCCCAAAGTGCTGGGATTACAGTAGTGAGCCACTGCCCCTGGCCAATTTTTTTATTTTTAGTAGAGATGGAGTTTCACCCATGTTGGCCAGGCTGGTCTTGAACTCCTTTTTTTTTTTTGACATAGAGTCTTGCTCTGTCACCCAGACTAGAGTACAGTAGCACGATCTCGGCTCACTATAACCTCCATCTCCCAGATTCAAGCAATTCTCCTAACCTCACCCTGCCGAGTAGCGGGGAGGTTTTTGTTGTATTTTTAGTAGAAATGGGGTTTCACTACAATTGCCAGGCTGGTCTTGAACTCTTGACCTCAGGTGATGTGCCTGTCTCTGCCTCCGAGCCACCACGCCCAGCTAATTTTTGTATTTTTAGAAGAAACTGGGTTTCACCATGTTAGCCAGGCTGGTCTCGAACTCCTGATCTTAAGTGATCTGCCCGCCTTGACCTCCCAAATTGCTGGGATGACAGGAATGAGCCACTGTGCCCGACCTGGTCTTGACCTCTTGGTCTTGTGATCCTTCTGCCTCAGCCTCCCAAAGTGCTGGGATTATAGGCCTGAGCTCCTACACCTGGCCAGTCTTTTTTT
>NW_016816525.1:0-1611 GCF_001698545.2 Rhinopithecus bieti | reverse complement strand
TAGATACTATAGATATACTATGTAAGTGTAGATGTACCATAGACATACTATATATAGTATAGATGTACTATAGATATACTATATAATATACTATATATAGTATAGATGTACTATAGATATACTATATATGGTATAGATACACTATATACTATATATAGTATATATATTGTATATATATAAACTATATATATATATAGTGAAATGATTACCCCAATCTAGCTACTTTATACATTCATTACTTCATGGACTTAACATTTTTGTGTGAGAGATGAGAACCCTTAAGGTCTCTCCTAGCAAATTTCAAGTATATGATACATTAACTATAGTCGTCATGCGTGTATTACATCTCTATAACTTATTCATCTTATAACTTAAAGTTTACAAACTTTGACCAAAATTCTCCCATTGCCCCATCCCATAAATCCTGGCAACCACTTCATTTATTTTTATTTATTTATTTTGAGACAGAGTCTTGCTTTGTAGCCCAGGCTGGAGTGCAGTGGTGCAATATCGGCTCACTACAGCCTCCGCCTCCCGAGTTCAAGTGATTCTCCTGCCTCAGCCTCCCAAGTAGCTGGGATTACAGGTGCCCGCCACAATACCAGCATAATTTTTATATTTTTAGTAGAAATGGGGTTTCACTATGTTGTTTCACCATGTCCGCCAGACTGGCTGGCAACCACTTTACTCTCTTTCTATGAGTTATCTTTAGAGTCCACATATACGTGAGATCATTCAGTATTTTTTTTTCTGTGCCTAGTTTATTTCACTTTACATAATGTTCTCCAGATTTATCAATGTTTTCGCAAATGGCAAGATTTCCTTATTTCATAAAGCTGAATAGTGTTCCATCGTGTATATATACCACATTTTCTTTATCAGTTCAACTGATGCATACTTAAGTCATTTTAATATCTTGGCTATTGTGAACAATTCTGCAATGATATAGGAGTACACTTTTTTATGATTTTTTTTCATTTTTCGGATATATATGTATGTGTATATATACACATATATACATGTATGTTAAAAATAGATATATGTATATCTAGATGTGGGATTGCTGGATCATATGATAGTCTTTTGAGGAACCTCCACAAAATTTTCCATAATTGCTGTGCCAATTTATGATCTTACCAACAGTGTACAAAGGTTCTTTTTTCCCCACATCTTTGCAAATGAATACTCTTGGTGTTTTTATTTTTTAAATACTACCCATCCTGACAGGTGTGAGATGATAAGTCATTGTGGTTTTGATTTGCATTTTTCTGATGATTAGTGATATTGAGCACCATTTCATGTACCTGTTGTCCATTTGCATGTCTTCTTTGAAAGAATGTCTATTTTTTCCCTTTTTTTTTTTTTTTTTTTTTTTTTTTTTTTTTTTTTTTTTTTTTTTTTTTTTTTTTTTTTTTGCCATTGTCTTGTCTGTGACAGTGGCTGGTAGAAAAGTACTTTGTTGAATGAAACTAAGTTTTGAGATTGATATCAAAGTGAAAGAAAACCAGTTAAATTCAAATTAAGTCAAAGACAAATATATTGGGCAGCAGAATACCATATTATGAAAATATAGGATATGATATGCTACTTCAAGTGAATATTATTCTTCCT
>NW_016816524.1:0-335 GCF_001698545.2 Rhinopithecus bieti | reverse complement strand
ATTAGTATTATTTTTAAAGCATACGTAAACATGGAAATAATACTGGAAAAGAGTCACCCAATCTTTTCATCAGCTCTCTGACACTGAGAGTCTTAAGGAAAAGAAGAGATAATCAGTTGTCCAGTATGATATCTACATTTGTCAGCTTCAAGTGATGCAATTTGGTGAGATGGCTTTTTAATATTCTTCCCATCTTTTGTAGTCTAAAAAGCAGTATGTCTGTGAGACAATGCAGAGTGACATGACATGACAACATGGGTATTAGCCTGGATTCTTCAGGAACATCATCCCTCTGTATTCGAGATTACTTTATACATACATAGAGATTGGATAAT
>NW_016816523.1:0-224 GCF_001698545.2 Rhinopithecus bieti | reverse complement strand
TTTGCCTTCCTGGAATCTGCAAAGGGATAATTGGGAGCACATTGAGTCCTCTGGTTAAAAAGGAATCATCCTCAGATTAAAACTAGAAAGAAGTTCACTCTTTTCATTGAGCAGTTTGATAACACTGTTTTCTTCGAATCTGCATTGGCATATTTTGGAGTGCCCAGAAGCTTATGGTGACAAAGGAAATATCCTCATATAAAAACTAGAAAGAAGATTTCTGA
>NW_016816522.1:0-730 GCF_001698545.2 Rhinopithecus bieti | reverse complement strand
CCTTCGTATCGTCTTTCCTGTGTGTGTGTCTGTGTCCTAATCTCCTGTTTTTATAAGGACACCAGTCATACTGGATTCGAGCCCACCCTTGGGGCCTCAATCACCTGTTTAAAGGCCCTATGGCCAGAGCAGTGGTTCACACCTGCTCTGGCCATAGGGCCTATAATCCCAACTCTTTAAGAGGCTGAGGCAGGAGGATTGCTTGAGCCCAGGAGTTAGAGACCAGCCTGAGCAAAATAGCCAGACCTTGTCTCTTGAAAAATAAAAAAAAATTAGCTGGGCATGATAGCATGTGCCTGTAGTCCCAGCTACTCGGGAGGCTGAGGTGGGAGGATGGCTTGAGCTCAGGAAGTTGAGGCTGCAGTGAGCCATGATTGTGCCACTGTACTGCAGCCTAGGTGACAGTGATACCCTGTCTCAAATAAAATAAAATTAAAATAAAGGCCCTGGCCCGGCGCCGTGGCTCACACCTGTAACCCCAGCACTTTGGGAGACTGAGGCGGGCGGATCACAAGGTCAGGAGTTTGAGACCAGCCTGGCCTACATGGTGAAACCCCGTCTCTACTAAAAATACAAAAAATTAGCTGGGCACAGTGGCATGCGCCTGTAGTCTCAGCTACTTGGGAGGATGAGGCAGGAAAATCACTCGAACCTGAAAGACGGAGGTTGGAGGTTGTGGCGAGCCAAGATTGCACCACTGCACTCCAGCCTGGGCAACAGAGCAAGACTC
>NW_016816521.1:0-2313 GCF_001698545.2 Rhinopithecus bieti | reverse complement strand
AAAGTATCAGAAAGGCCCATCATTAAGGAGCAGCACTTGCTTTCAAGCAGAGAGTTGAACTTAGAGGTTATAACACAGTGCAAGGGTAAAGAAGGGTAAACATTAGCAGTGATAAACCAGACCAACCAAAGGAGCCGGGGAATTTGAGCCCTGGCTTTATCACTTGTTAGTTCTACAGCCTTGGGCAAGTCACTAGAAAGATCTCAATCTGTTTCCTCAAAACAGGGACAACAATACCTACCTCACAAGGTTTCTGTGATAACTAGATGCGTTGAAAGTTCCAAAGCATTTTTAAAGCCATGAAGGCATATACAAACCTAAGCTACTATAATTATTACCATTCTTTAAAGAATGCCTTTTTAAAAAAACATTTCAAGTGTGCCTTAAAAAGAGTGGGGTGTGCTATAGAAGTTTGTTCATTCATTCATCCCTTTAGCATTGTGCCAGAGGATGGATAGGGAAGAGATTTGGAAAGAATTATAAGGTACCATCTGTTTTTCAGGAGACAAGACAACTAGATGTGAAATAAAAAACACGTCTTAGGCGTTAAAACCTGCAACACAGATGATAATTGATTCTTAGAGAATGGCAGATTCATTTGGCCTAAGTGATCAGGCAGGACTTCCGGGAGGAAGCAGAACAGACCTTTTAAGAGAACTAAGATTTGGACTCTGTGGGCAAAAGATGCAAAGGTATTGCAGGCAGGTGGAAGGGGAATAGTGAAGACACAGAAATAGAGAGCTGTGTAGAAGTAAGTGAGTGTTGTTTTAGTTGATTGGGATGGGGTGAAAAACAAGACTAGTTGAACAGGTAAACTTTAAGCCATTTAACATGGCATAACTCGGCCGGGCGCGGTGGCTCACGCCTGTAATCCCAGCACTTTGGGAGGCTGAGGCAGGCAGATCACTTGAGGTCAGGAGTTCCAGACCAGCCTGGCCAACATCGTGAAACCCCATCTCTACTAAAAATACAAAAATTAGCCAGGCGTGATGGCAGGCACCTGTAATCCCAGCTGCTTGGGAGGCAGAGGTGAGAGAATCACTTGAACCAAGAAGGTGGAGGTTGCAGTAAGCTGAGATCCCACCATTGCGCTTCAGCCTGGGTGACAGAGTGAGGCTCTGTCTCAAAAAATAATAATAAAATAAAATAAAAAGAACATGGCATAACTCAGTGGTTTCTAGTTGCCACTGCAAAAAAAAAAAAAAACTTGAAAGAATCCATGGAACGAAGAACAGCTTGCCTAATAATAATAATGGATATTTATTAAGTACTTACTATGTACTAAGGTCTTTATATGTATCATGTCATTTCACTATCACAACTCTGTGTGATTAGTAGTTTTAGTATTTCACAGATGAGGAAATGAAGGCTTAGAGAAGTTGTGAATCTGCACAAGGTCATTCACTAGTAAATGGCAGTGGTTCACACTGGAGCCTGTATTAGAATCTGCTGGAGGGCTTCTTAAAACCCAAATGGGTGGGCTCCACTCCTAAAGTTTCTGATTCGGTCCAACTAGGGTGGGGCCCAAGAAGTTACATCTCTAACAAGTTTCCAGGTGATGCTACTGCTCCAGGGATCACACTGGGAGAACCATTGGTAAGTGGTAAAGTTGGGATTTGGTCTCAAACCTATTTGTCTTGGAGCTTGACCTCTCAACCATGACACTGTGCTTCCTATAAGAATAGCCTTCAATAGAGTGAAGTGAGAAGCAGAGTAGGCAGAGTTAGGAAGCTTTTGTGTGAGTTGCTTTTGAAAAAGGCAAAACAAGGTTGGGGAGGTAGTACAGAGCAGCCAAAGCTGTTGTTCCCAGGCTTCAGTGTACAAAGAATCACCTGGTAAGCTTGTTAAACAAGTAGATTTCCTGTTTCATTCCCTTCTTCCCATATCTGGGATGGGCCCAGGCAAGGCATCTGCATTTTAAACAGACAGTCAGGGTGATTCTAAAGTTAGTGGTCTGGAGACCACACACAGTAATACCAACCAAGTAATATATCCAAGGGATGCCAAAGAAAAGTCCAGGTGGCCAGCCGGGCATGGTGGCTCATGCCTGTAACTCTAGCACTTTGGGAGGCCGAGGTGGGCAGATCACCTGAGGTCAGGAGTTAGAGACCAGCCTGGCCAACATGGTGAAACCTCGTGTCTACCAAAAATACAAAAAATTAGCCAGGCGTGGTGGCACATGCCTGTAATCCCAGCTACTCAGGAAGCTGAGGCAGGGGAAGCGCTTGAACCCAGGAGGCAGAGGTTGCAGTGAGCCGAGATCGCACCACTGCACTCCAGCCTAGGCAACAATGCAAGACTCCATTTCAAAAA
>NW_016816519.1:0-2813 GCF_001698545.2 Rhinopithecus bieti | reverse complement strand
TCTCCTTTCTTTCTCTCTCTCTCTCTCTTTCTTTCTTTCTTTCTTTCTTTTCTTGATACAGAGTCTCTCTCTCTTGCCCAGGCTGGAGTGCAGTGGTGTAATCTCGGCTCACTGCAGTCTCTGCCTCCTGCATTCAAGCAATTCTCTGCCTCAGCCTCCTGAGTAGCTGGGATTACGGGTGCCCACCACCATGCCTGGCTAATTTTTCTATTTTTAGTAGAGACGGGGTTTCACCATCTTGGTGAGGCTGGTCTTGAACTCTTGACCTCTTGATCCACCTGCCTCTGCCTCCCAAAGTACTAGGATTACGGACGTGAGCCACCGCGCCCAGCCTGGTTCTTTTCTCAGTGCTTCTTTTAATGTTTCTCTGTGTTTGTTCCATTAACTTTGTTTCCTTGGGTGTTTGTTCTGTTTGTTGAGTTTAGTATCTTTGTTTCCTGATGTTAGATTTCTGCAAATATTGGAATGTGACTGCTTCAGCACTGATCTGGATATTTGAAATTTCCTATTAGCCCATCTGCGAATGCTGCATTTGTTTATGTCATGATGTGTCTACTGGGGAGAGGTAAGATGTGATGCATGGGATGCTAGTACCACCCAGTTATCTGATGGTGAGGTCCTATGCTACTTCTGGGTCTCTCCAGCTGCCTCAGGTACTATGTGGTCCATTTCACCCAAGCATCCACCCCTCTGCATCCCTCTGTTTGGCTCCGGTGGTGTGGGGTGAACCACCTGTTTGCCCTTACCTGCTCTCCTCACAGGCATTTCATCCATTGCTTCAGTCCCACCCGATTTCACTCTGCTTACTGGTTGTTTTTTTTTTTTTTTTTTGCCACCTCTAAGCTTTGACCTCTCCTGGGGCCACTCCCATCTTTACAGAAGCCCCTTTCCCATACATAAATTGTTGGGTCTTCCTTCTTTGATCTGATTGCATTTGCTTTCTGTCTTTGTTCCTGAGATGCTCACCTTTAGGAAAAATGACTTGGAATAAAAATATAACCTGGAATTGAAAGCTGGCATGACAGGTAGGAAATAATTGTTCATTTCAGCCCAGAATTCAGACCTGTTAAGATCATTTTGAAATTTGAGTGCAATAGAAATCAATGTAGGGCCTGGAATTTAGTTTTAAAAGAACAATTATACTGGCATAAAATGGAGAAAACCCAGTTTGGTAGCAATTTATAAAAAAAGATCTTGAGCATTTGGTTTATTACAGGCTTTAAAGAGTGTGATACAAGCCTGTTGATGATTACTAAAAAAGGCAATTCAATCTTATGTTCCATTGTTAAAGGTGAAACATCTTTTTTATATGCTTAATAACATCTATTTGTACGTCTAAGAAATGTTTGGTGATATCCTTTCCTTTTACTCTACTGGAATGTTGACGTTAATCTTTTTCATGTCGATTTGTAACAGCTTTATATGTAGGGCTCCTTTGATGTCACATGTGTTGTATATGTTTTCCTGCTTGTTGATGTGAAATTTTGTTTACAGTAACTTTTGCCTTTTAGATGCTTAATGCTTTGACTTGTAGTCAAATCTGTAAATACATTGTGTGGTATTTTAAAAAGATTTCTTCCCTCCAGGATTATAAAATAGGCTTCTATATTTTCTTCTAGTATTTTTTATAGTTTTATGTTTAAATCTTTTATCCACCTGAAGTATATTTTTACATATGTGTAAGAGTCTCTCTTTATTGTTTTCTAGATGTATAACAAACCAATGTTATTAGGATTTTTGTGCCTGTGTATTATCATTATTATTATTATTATTACTTTTTAGAGATGGAGTCTTGCTATGTTGCCTAGGTTGGTCTCAAACTCCTGGCCTCAAGCTATCCTCCTGCCTCGGTCTCCCAAAGTGCTGGGATTATAGGCATGAGCCACTGTGCTGGCCTGTGCCTGTGTTCGTAATTGAGGTTCTTCTGTACCTTCCATTTGTATGCTACCTTTGTCAGGTATAGAAAGAGTATTATGCTTGTCTTGAAAATGAATGGGGAGGATTTTATGGAAAAACAGAAAGGAAAATATGCTGACATGATGTAAACCTCTCATCCCTCTCTTCTGCTTAAAATCCATCTGTGATATCCCCCTGCCCTCAGGATAAGCCAGAATTTTCTGGTTGGGTTTCAAGGCCCTTTCTTATCTGGCCCCCTTTTCTCTGCAGCCTCATCTCTCTCTGTACCTTGCCTTGCCTCCTACCTTCCACTGGTGTAATAAGCATTGTGAGGGGCAGGATTTTTGTGGCGTTTTGTTCTCTGTTGTACCTCCAGCACCTAGAACCATAACGTGCCTGGCACATTGTAGGTACTGGTAAATATTTGTTGTAGAAATAGCCTGCAATTCTTGGAAAAAAGCACCACTTTCTCCTCCAGACTTCCACATGAGCTCTTCTCTGTCTCTAGTACCTTCTCCCCGACTCTGTGCTTGGAAAAGCCTATTTGTCTTTTAGGATTCAATGTAGATATCGCTCACTCTGAGGAAACCCTCTCCAACTTTGGTTAGGTACCTATAGAATATCACTATTGTGGTGCTAATCACGTATTTTATTTATTTATTTTTTATTATCATACTTTAAGTTCTGGGATACATGTGCAGAATGTGCAGGTTTGTTACATAGGTATACATGCGCCATGGTGGTTTGCCGTACCCATCAACCCGTCATCTACATTAGGTATTTCTTCTAATGCTATCCCTCCCCTGGCCTCCCACCTCCCGACAGGCCCTGGTGTGTGATGTTCCCCTCCCTATGTCCATGTGTTCTCATTGCTCATCCCCCACTTATTAGTGAGAACGTGCGGTGTTTGGTTTTCA
>NW_016816518.1:0-732 GCF_001698545.2 Rhinopithecus bieti | reverse complement strand
ATATATACAGACAATGCAATCCTAGGTTTTGGAAATCTTTATCAATATGATATACAAAAAAAAAAAAAGACTTTTCAGTGTTATTGTTTTTGAGACAGGGTCTCACTATGTCACCTGGAGTATAGTGCCACAATTATAGCTAACTATCTTCTTGGGCTCGAGCAGTCCTCCTGCCTCAGCCTCCTGAGTAGTTAGGAGTAGAGGTGTGCACTGCCATGCCCAGCTAATTTTTCTTTTTTTGTTGTTTTTTTAGAGATAGGGTCTCACTATATTGTCCAGGCTGGTCTCAAACTCCTGGTTTCAAGCAGTCCTCCCACCTCCTTGTTATTTTTAAAATTCTTAATGAGATTAGGCATGTTTTCATACATTTATTGACTACTTTATTTTTTCTTTTGTGAATTGCCTGTTTATATTTTTGTTCATTTTTCTGTTTGTTTTTTTTTCTTATTGTAAGGATTTTTTGTTGAGGTGGATTTCAGACGAACTGAGTTGGAGATAATGTACATATAAAAATGTCCAGTAAGTCATTGAAGATGCAGATTGAGGTCTCCAAGGAAAAGAAAACAAATGAGCAAAAGCAAATTACAGAATCAGAGCTCAAGAAAGAAACAGATCCAGTGGAGGCAAAGAAGTATTCAGAGTGACCTGGAAAAACATGTCCTTATATGACCCTGACCAGTCACACGTCCTTTTACTATCCAATTTAGTGTGCATGCTTGACTGCAGGAAGTC
>NW_016816517.1:0-741 GCF_001698545.2 Rhinopithecus bieti | reverse complement strand
CCAATCTTATTTTTGGTACGTTTAGTTTGCTTTTTCTGACGTAGCTTGATTATATTGTATATGAAAGCTTATATCTTATTTTTCCCTTTGAATATTATAAAAGCAATAATATAAACTCTTTATATATAAATTGTAATTTTAAAGAGTATTCTGTTTTATGACTATACTATTTTTTCGTGCTATTTGTTACCAGACTTTGACTTTTGGTTTTGTTTTATTATTGTGTTATTCTGTCTTTCTTGTGTTATGATAAAGGTTCAAGAAATGGTAACTCTGAGGAGCTTCATAGAATAGAGAACATGGATTTGGAGTTGAGTTCTGATTTTTGTGTTTAAGAATAATTTGTGTGTTTTTGAGCAAGTCACTTAACCTGTTTGAATCCCAGTTTTACATCTATAAAATGGGAATAACAATTCCTATCTTTCGACTGTTACTTTAATGATTGAAGTGAATTTGTGTAAAATGTCTACTACAATGCTTAGGAGTTTATAGGCACTGGTAATTCTCTCTAAGGGATCGAAGGTCATTCACTGGGGGGATGCCTCTAGGAATCATTATTTGCTAGTAACCATCTTCATTCACATTCTGGAAAGATTGTTGTCTGGGAAGAGAAGGCATTTTTATTTTTTTAATTTTTTTTTTTTTCTGAAGGTATATCAGCGAAGAAGCCGTTTTTAAGAAATAGTTCTTTTGGCCGGGCGCGGTGGCTCAAGCCTGTAATCCCAGCACTTTGGGAGGCCG
>NW_016816516.1:0-732 GCF_001698545.2 Rhinopithecus bieti | reverse complement strand
ATTCACACATCACAAAGTAGTTTCTCAGAAAGATTCTTTTTGGATTTTCTCTGAGGATATATCCTTGGTCACCATAGGCTTCAATGCACTCCCAAATATCCTATTGCAGATTCCATGAAAACAGTGTTATCAAACTGCTCCAAGGAAACAAAGGTGTAACTCTGTGAGATGAATTGACACAACACAAAGCAGTTTCTTAGAAAGCTTCTTTTTGGCCTTTAACTGAGAATATTTCCTTTGTCACCACAGGTTTCATTGCGCTCTCAAATATCCTATTGCAGATTCCAGAATAACAGTGTTATCGAACTGCTCAATGAAAAGAACGGTGTGTCTCTGTAAGATGAATTCACATATCACAAAGCAGTTTCTCACAAATCTTCTTTCTATCTTTTATCTCAGTATATTTCCTTTTTCACTACAGGCCTCAATGCGCTCCCAAATATCCCTTCGCAGAATCAAAGAAAACAGTGTTGGCAAATGGCTTCATGAATGGAAAGGTGTAAATCTTTGACATGAATTCAAGCATCACAAGGAACTTTCTCAGAATGATTCTTTCTAGTTTTTGTCTGATAATATCTCCTTTTTCACCATAGGCTTCAATGCAATCCAAAATATCCCTTCTCAGATTCCCCAAAAGCTGATCCATTAAAAGAATTCTGTAACTCTGTGAGATGAATTAACACATCACAAAACAATTTCTCATAAATTTCTTCCTAGTTTTATATGAGGATA
>NW_016816515.1:0-2298 GCF_001698545.2 Rhinopithecus bieti | reverse complement strand
AACGCCACGATCATATATTTAGAACAAGCCTTACTAATTCTGAAGAAAACATATAGTTTTTTTTTTTATCATGTTGTAGACTCGAATTAACTGAATGTCGGAAGATTTACACATGGGCAGGATAAGAAGAAAACTATTCAGACGTGGAAATACTTGTCTTATCTTAAAACATGAAACGAAACGTCACTAAAATGACAAAAGGAATACAAACATTTTTAAATCCATTGTCGCAAGGAGAATGAAAATCAAGACAATAATTTGGAAGAGATAACAAGTAGAGAGATGGAAAACAAATGGAGATGTGAAATGGAAGAAGAAGCCAAAAGAAAGGAAACTAACAAGTAGAAAGGTGATTTGCTACCTCGGACCCTCTGAAAATTTAGGAACTAACGACCAAGATGCAGCTAAAACATGAGGAACTATATTGGAACTATATTGGACAAGCAATTGGACCTCAGATCCCCTCCTCTACCCAGTACAAGGTAAGATATTTTCTCTCTGAAGAGTTTTAATCAGAGATTCCTTGGAAAAGAAAATTACTGACCTACCAGGGTGGAAATGTCCTCCCCCCTGTTTACTGAAAGCATGATGGCAGGAAGGGAAGGACAACCTGCTAACTAACCATCCTTCTGCTCAGCTACTAGCTGCAGGTAGCCAGGGTTGTATCCATCAGATTAGAGAATTTCCTAGAGGTCGTCTGACTGCCTTAAAAGATAAGATATCACCCTGTCTCTACTAAAAATACAAAAAACTAGCCGGGTGTGGTGGCGGGCACCTGTAGTCCCAGCTACACGGGAGGCTGAGGAGAATGGCGTGAACCCGAGAGGCGGAGCTTGCAGATAAGATATCAGACAATGACATTTTGCTGTTGGAAGCACTCCGCAAAGACCCAACCCATCAGAATTTGGCAAACACCAATCTCATGCACAGAACTTCCAACGAGCGGAAACATTTCAGCATGAAAGACAGGAGCAAAAATAAACGAAACAGAAGTCAAAGGAAGAAGAGAAAAAGAGAGAACAGAAGAAAACTTCTAAGAAACTATAACATCTTCAGAGAGATAAAAAGAAATTACATCCATGAGAAAGAAACAAGAGTCTTGTAAAACAAAACAAAAACAGAAATGAACATTCAAAGAACCAAAAGCAGTTCACAGAGATTAAAAATGCCACAAAAGGCTAGCAATGAGTAGAAGGATGAGAAAATAGTGTTTAGAACTTCTGCAGGACTAAACAAAATAATAATAGAAAATATGACAGAGGAGATAGAAATCAATAAGAAAATCAATCAATCCAGAATGAAAAATATGTGACTAATGGATATCCTAATAGACAAATAGAACAAAATGACTAATAGAAGCTCCGGGCAGAGAAAGTGGAGGTAAGAACCTCAAAAAATTATACAATAGTATTTCCCAGAATGAAAAGACACAATTTTATGGCATGAAAACACCACCAAATATTTCCCAATGCCAAGTGTGGGAGAAACGGGACTCATACGAAAACACGCTTTTGGAAATATCAAAACACCAAACAAAAAATAGAAGATTCAAAAAGCTTCAAAATTTTAAAAGTCACATACTGTCAGGCATAGTGGTTCATACCTATTATCCCAGCATTTTAGGAGACTGAGGTTGGAGGATTGCTTGAGGTGAGGAGTTCCAAACCAGCGTGGGCAACAAACAAGGTCCCAACTCTAAAAAAAAAAAAAAGACAGAAAAAAAGAAAAAAGTTAGCAGAGTGTGGTGGTGCATGACTGTAGTTACAGCTACTTGGGGGCCCAAGGTGAGATGATTGCTTAAGGCTAGGAGTTGGATAGCAGCTTGCAGCTTGGGCAGCATAGCGAGACCCTGTCTCTGCATTTTATTTTTATTTTAAGTTCTGGGATACATGCGCAGGGTGTGCAAGTTTGGTACATAGGTAAACATGGCCACGGTGGTTTGCTGCACCTATCAAATGGTCACCTAAGTATTAAGCCCAATATGCATTAGCTGTTTTTTTCTAATGATCTTTTTTAATTAGCTAGGCCTGGTTGTGTGTGCTGTAGTCACAGCTACTCAGGAGACTGAGTTGGAAAGATTGCTGGAGCCCAGGAGGTCAAGGTTGCAGTGAGCCATGATCATACCACTGCACTCCAGCCTGGGCAACAGAACGAGACTCTATCTCTTAAAAAATAAATAAATAAATAAAAATAAAATATTAAATTAAATTAAAAAGTCACATACCAAATGATGGAAATCAGAACAGCTCGGACTTTTCGACAGTAATCCGCAAAGCCAGAAGTTAAGTAAGTGGTTTC
>NW_016816514.1:0-739 GCF_001698545.2 Rhinopithecus bieti | reverse complement strand
CTATCTGGATTGAGGTATGCATGCAAAAGTTACAGTATTGCAATAGCACTAGCATCTTTTCTCATTTTTCTAAATCGTATTTCTGCACGCAAATTAACAAGGACAAATTAAAAACAAAACTCAAACTCAAATATTTCATTCCAACTTTTAAAAAATATTTTAATCTTTCTCATCACAATTAAATTAGGATTTGCCATGTGTGTAGAGCCCCCTAAGTGACAATACAGCACTGCTTCAGACAACTCTGAAGTTTGTTCACTTAAATATTCATATCTCAAGAATTCTTTCTTTCCTTTTCTTTTGGTAGAAATTTATATCATTTTATTTTCTTATTTTGTTTTTTATTTTAATTTCAGCTTTTATTTTAGATACAGGGGTACACGTGTAGGATTTTTACATGGGTATATCGGACCTAGACAATGAGCACATTATCATTTTTGATCAGCCTTCGTTTACAATGATGCTTGAAAGATATATTGGATTGAATGTAATTCTAGATACCATGTCCAAAAATTGTCAAGTTAATTGAAACAACCATCTAATCGCTTCTTTAATATTATGCCACTCTAAGTAATTTGACTACGCCCTTTTCCAAATTCCAGTCAATTTGACTGAGTCATCAAAATTGACATTGCTAGAAGCAAACGGACTATATCTCAGCGAATAAACACATGAAATTAAATCAATAATAACAGTTGAAAATATGTACAATAAAATACTTTTAGTAGAATTTGAAACC
>NW_016816513.1:0-1580 GCF_001698545.2 Rhinopithecus bieti | reverse complement strand
CTTTTTTTTTGGACAGAGAGTCTCGCTTTGTTGCCAGGCTAGAGTGCAGTGGCACGATCTCGGCTCACTGCAACTTCTGCCTCCTGGGTTCAAACGATTCTCCTGCCTCGGTCTCCAGAGTAGCTGGGACTACAGGCGCCTGCCACCCTGCCCAGCTAATTTTGTATTTTTAGTAGAGATGGGGTTTCACCATATTGGCCAGGATGGTCTCCATCTCTTGACCTCGTGATCCGCCGGCCTCCGTCTCCCAAAGTGCTGGGATTACAGGCGTGAGACACTCCGCCCGGCCAAGAAATCTTAAGGATATTTTGGAACTTAATAATGCCACCCCCTTGATTATGTATTAGCTTACTTAAGACAATCAGCTCTCCCCATTAGGTTGTGTGGATAATCTGGTAGAAAGTATTCTATGCTCCCAGTGGTTTGTAGAGTGTGCAATTCAGCAACTGCTTAGCAATGAAGACTGGCAGAGATAAAAGTTCCTAGGAGGATACAGGTAGAAAAGATTTTTTGTTTTGTTTTGTTTTGTTTTGTTTGTTTTGAAAACCTGCAGGAAAATTGAGACGGATTTTAAACCAAGTAAATAACCTCATCTTTTGTAGTATCTTCATCCCTCATGTCCTGTTGCACACTCCCTACCTCGACCTTTCAGAAACCCTATCACAGGCAGAAGAAACCCCAATCAGTGAATCAGACCTGCAGTCCTCTAGGTTTTCAGTGTTTTAGAAATGCAGGGTTGAGGAGAAAGAACAATTCTGTTAGGTATATCAGGCCAGGATGTGATTCAATAGTTCCAAGTTGGTATTTAGAACTCATTTTCCAATAGTGATGTTATCATGCAAGCTACTTAGGGCTTGTGGTAATACTGTTTATCCACCCTTTTAGTTATTTTCATAATCTTCTATTTAATCTTATATGATCATATACATACATAATTGTATATATCATGCACATATATTTTATTTATACTTTCTTCGAGTCTCTGAAAATTAAAAAAATATATATAGTGGAGGCTAACTTGGAAAACAGCCTAAAACCACAACACATGACATTATTTATACAGCAAAAAAAGTTCCATATTCCAAACAAATAATAGCAATGTATTCAGAGAATCTACCTGTTGGTTTAGTTGGAAACAGTTTTATAGTAGAGCTTCCGAATAAAATTACACTAAGCTCTATATAAAGAACATTGGTAGACATAATTACCCATAACATTCAAACAAATACAGTATTGTTCTGTACAGAATGAAGAAACCAAAAAATGACTAATTTCCTCCCAATAAGTTCAAATGATACACTACCATATAGTTGCTCCCTTACTGTTTTTCCTTCCAAAACGTCTTTAAAGCTGTAGTATCAGGAATAAAATATCTCATAAAAAATTTAATAACATGAGTTATTTTGTAGAAAGAAAATTAATTCACATATATTACTAAATGAAAGTCCCAAATGGTAAAGCTCTTTCTGGAAAAGGTTATTTGTAATGACCAAATTCGTCACTGTTTGGAAACTTGTAAAGGTCACAATAGAAGGTTTTCACTTGTTTTAAATAAAATTCTATATTTTAAAAATAAATAT
>NW_016816512.1:0-1328 GCF_001698545.2 Rhinopithecus bieti | reverse complement strand
AGTTTTCTATTTTAGTAGAGACAGGGGTTTCACCATGTTGCCCGGGCTGGTCTCGGACTCCTGAGCTCAGGTGATCCACCCACCTCAGCCTTCCCAAGTGCTGGGATTACGGGCATGAGCCACTGAGCCTGGCCTAGAAGCCAGATCTTTTTACTCCCAGTTTTATATTTTTCCATTCAACTTCCATTGAAAATGCCTCATAGTTGTTAGAGAACAGTTCAAGAGAATATATAATTCAGTGTTAAAAATCGAATACTCAACTGCTACTGCATAGGGGGAGAGTTCATTGTTCACTGGAGCTATCTGGAAGTGTGACAGATTTTGAAGAATGGGAATGGTGTGGACATTCTAAAAGGACCACAAAACCTTGTCTCTGTTCTGTGTTGTTTGAGGATGTCCATGAAGAAATGTATAACCCTCAATCTAAGTGTGAAGCCTCTGCACATGCTGTGGGAGCAGGTGTGTTCAGGGAGTGCCCCTGCTGAGCATCCTGCAGACTGATAGGGAGAGAGACATATTGGGTAGAGACCACTCTCTCCCCAAGCAAAACCAAAGCAAGGTGGGGTGGAGGACCCAGGGTGGGAGGGGAAGTGAAGTCCAAGTGATTTACAGGTTTCCAAGCAGGCTTGGAAAGCTATTACACATTTGAGGATGAACCTAGGTCACTAGAATTTTGACTCCATGACAGAAGGGGCCTTTGTGGAGGTCTTGATGTAAAGAACACGAGTCGCCTCTCAACCTCTGCATAGCTGCTAGAAGTTAGTTCTCAAAGTTCGTTCTTTTTCTAGAGGATTGCTGAAAGCAAAAGTAACAATCTTAACCATCTGCCACTTAAATAAGAGGAGATTTATTGCTTTTTAATGGAAAGGATGCTTGTTCCAACAGGAGAAGGGTATGGCTCAGAGAAGCAAGGCTGGCTGGGCGCAGTGGCTCACGCCTGTAATCTCAGGACTTTGGGAGGCCGAGCTGGGTGGATCACCTGCGGCCAGGAGTTCGAGACCAGACTGACCAACATGGCAAAACTCTATCTCTACAAAAAAATACAAAAAATAATTAGCTGGACATGATGGTGCACCTATATAGTTCCAGCTACCCGGGAGGCTGAGGCACGAGAATTGCTTGAACCTGGGAGGTGGAGGTTGCAGTGAGCCGAGATTGCACCATTGCACTCCAGTCTGGGCAATAGAATGAGACTGTTTCAAAAAAAAAAAAAAAAAAAAAAAAAAAAAAGGGCAGCTGCGGCTTCATCTCTTTGGCCTCCCTGAGCATATATTTTGGTCACTGCTCTGCCGTCAAGCTGTGGAATAGTGAGGATCCCTAAAGAGCAA
>NW_016816509.1:0-1057 GCF_001698545.2 Rhinopithecus bieti | reverse complement strand
TGTTTAACTATGAGGTAAGATTTTATAGATCTTTTACAACCCTTTACAATTTTGTTAAAGAGCAGGTTAGTGCTGTAAGAGAAATACATTTTGCCTTCATTTTAATGATCAATTTCCTTAAAACTGGATGATACCATTTTAACTTTAGCTAAACGTTTACACACAGAACTTCCTTTACAATCAACCTTCTACAACTTGCTTAAACCTTCAGCTTTATTTTATTCAACTTAAAACAATCCTTCAACCTTTTAATCTAAGTAAAAATCCACATTCCCATGCTTCCTTATAATCTTTTTACCAAAAATATATTTTACTTTCTTTACACACCTTGCATGTAAAACTGTTTCTTCAATAGTCTTAACTACATGTTATAGTTTTAACTCTTAGCAACCTTTAATTTTGGTGAATACCTTGGTAAGTTTGGGATTTTAATTATGTACTAGGTGTGGTTTCTAGGACCTAGACAGAACTGCAGATAAGGTCTGACTTATTCCCGCATTTAACTCCATGTGTCCCAGGCTTTACCTAGCTGTAAAGCAGGCAAGTTGTACAGCTAAGAGTTATGGTGGCATTTTATAAAGCATTTAAGAAGCCTAATCACCTTTAAATTGTACAACATTTCTTGGATAAATTCCCTTTCATACATTCTTTCACAACTTACACAGGCAGGCTATGACATCCCTTAATTTTCTGACTTGTCCTAAACATCCCTCTTTTTAAGCAACCCATTATTTTACTTTAGGACAAGAATTTACCATACGAGATTCTTTCTTATAAAAAATCTCTTTTCTTAAATACCTATTTGCATAGGTAGGGGCAAGGATAATTTCATATCTCCCCAGGCCTTATTTAGAATTTAACACTCCAAAATAAACTGAACAAGTTTTAAGTCAAAAAAGCAGTGTATGACCTATGGCATTTAACAAACAATATTTGACCTGCATAATTTAGATGAAATGCTTACATTTTGAGGATATTTTACTTTACCAATAACCTTTTATAACTTTCTTTGTATGTCTCTTATTTCCTGGTTTCTTTTACCTTGTCTTATATATAA
>NW_016816508.1:0-2301 GCF_001698545.2 Rhinopithecus bieti | reverse complement strand
TGAACACTGCACTATCCGCATCACTGAGGTTTTGGTACATTTGTATCTTCATTTGTGTTAACCACAAAGGATTGTCAAATTTATCTGCAATTTCTTCTTGACACATCAGTTACTTAGAAGTGTGTTACTTAACATCTACATATTTGTAAATTTTCAAAATTTCTTGCTGTTATTGATTTATAATTCCATTCTAGTACAATTGGAGAGTATACTTTGTATAATTTCAGTTCCTTAATGTTTACTGAAGCTTGTTTTATGGCCTGGCATATGATCAGTCAGAGAATTTTCCAGATGCTCTTGAAAATAATGTGTATTTCACTGCTGTTGGGTGGAGTGGTTTGTACATGTCTCGTAGATATCGTTGGTTCATAATCAAAACCTCCCCACAACAAAAATTCCAGGCTCATATGGCTTCACTGGTGAATTCTACCGAACATTCTAAGAAGAATTAATGCCAATCCTTCACAAACTCTCAAAATATAGAAGAACAGGGAATACATCTCAACTTATTCTATGGGGCTAGTGCTATCCTGATACCAAAACCATACATTACAAGAAAAGAAAAGTTAAAAACCAGTTAGCCTTATCACTAGAAATGCAGAAATTCTCACAAAATGCTAGCAAATTAATCCAGCACCATGTGAAAAAAACATATATATGGAGAACAAGATCAAGTAAGATTATTCCAGGAATGCAAGGTTGGTTTAACATCTGAAAATCAATCAATGTAACACACTGTATTAAAAAAAGAGAAACAAAGTCACAATATTATCTCAATAGATACACACACAGAGCATTTGCTCTCATCAATTCTATTTCACGTGGTAGAAGAGATACTATATACCTAATTAGGCAAGAAAAAGAAATAAAAGTCAACCAAATTGGAAAAGGAAAGAGTAAAACTATATATATATATGTGTGTGTGTGTATATATATATATATATGAACAGATGACATGATTTGAATATAGAAAACTCTAAGGAATCCACCATAAAACTATTAAAACTAATAAACCAGCTCAGCAAGATTGCAGGATGCAAGATCAATACACAAAATTAAGTACATTTCTATACATTTGTAATGAATAATCCAAAAATAAAAGTAAGAAAGCAATCTACTTTCAATAGGATCAAAAAGAATAAAACACTTAGGAACAAATTTAACCAAAGTGTAAGACTTCCACACTGAAAACTACAAAACATCAGTGACATAAATTAAAGCAAACCTAAATAACTAGAAAGACATCATGATTGAGAGACAATATTGTTAAGATAGTCATACTCTTTAAATCGATCTAATGGCTCAACACAATCCCCATAAAAATCCCAGCTAGCATTTTTGCAGAAATTTAAAAGCTGAACTTTAAATTCATATGTAAATTCAAAGAACCCATAAAAGCCAAAATAATCTTGAAAAAGCAACAGAGTTGGAGGTCTCACACTTTCTAATTTAAAAAATTAACTGCAAAGCACAGTAATCAAGACAGTGTGATACTGGCATAAGCATGAATGTGTAGGTCAAAGGAATAGAATTGAAAGTCCAGGCATAAGCACTCAGATTTGTGGTCAATTGATTACTGAAAGCAATCCCAAGAAAAATCAATGGGGAAAATAAGATTTTTAACAAATGGTGCTGAGAGACTTGATATCTAATGCAAAAGAATGATGTTAGATTCCTCCTACACACCAAAAACAACTCAAAATGTATCAAAGACCTAGGTGTAAAAGCTAAAACCATAAAACTCTTAGAAGAAAGCATAGAATCAAATCTTTGTGATTCTGATTACTTAACAGTTTTTAAACATTACATCAAGATCACAAGTAACAAAAGGAAAAGTTAGATAAACTATATCAAATTTTAAAATATTTTACTTCAAACGATACCATTAAGAAAGTGAAAAGACAATGTATCAGATATTTGCTAACCATGTATCTACTAGGGACTTGTTCTAAAATACATAGAAAACACTTAGAACTCAATAAAAAAAGATAATTCGATTTTTAAAATGAGAAAGGGATTTCAATAAACATTTCTCCCAAGAATACACAGAAATGGCCCATTAGCACAAGAACAGATGCTTAACATTATTACATTGGGAAAACAGTCCAGTAGTTCTTCAGATGGTTAAACATACACCTCAGCAATATCACATCTAGGTACATTCACAAGAGAAATGAAAACATATGTTCCCACAAAAACTCATACAGAATTTTTAACAGCATTATTTACAGTAGTCAAAAAAAAAAAAAAAATTGGAGGCCGGGCACGGTGGCTCACGACTGTAATCTCAGCACTTTGGGA
>NW_016816506.1:0-727 GCF_001698545.2 Rhinopithecus bieti | reverse complement strand
ATTATATGTAAAATTTACAAATTAATAAAGGGATACAATTAAATAAAGAAGTCTCACATAAACCAATAGAAGGATGAAATTACTTTTTAAAAAATATGCATTAAAGGCTTAGCAAATAAAAGCACAAAATAATATCTTAGAAATAAACCAAAATATTATAATGACAATAAATGTAAATTACTTTGATTTTAAAATTCTATTGATAAGCATTAACAAGACAGTTAAATAAGATATAAGGATTTATAAAAATATAAACAAAAGCGTTAGAAAATAACAGCAACCAAATACTTCGCTAAAGAAAATTGTTAAAGTGAAATTTAATTAATATAAGTTACTATAAACTTTAAGGGAGAAAGCACTGTTATAGACAAGAGACACATTGAATGACAACTGAAGGAAAAATTAACTGGGAGTCCATAAAAATTCTCAATTTATATGTAGTACCTAAAAGTATATCCTCAAAATATATAAAGCAACATTGGAAAATTGCAAGATTTGAAAATCTATAATTAGAACTACAGATTTTAATCATTAATGAGCTAATCAAGCACACAAAATAATTTAATAAACCAAGGAAGCTTTGAGTAATACAATTAATTAACAAGCTTGCCAAAAGCATTTATACAGTTTTGCATCCAATAACTAAAGAATAAACTTTTATGCAAATATGAAAACTTTATAAAATTGACCATGTATTAGGCCATAAAAGCCTTGAAAATATCAAAGA
>NW_016816505.1:11121-13765 GCF_001698545.2 Rhinopithecus bieti | reverse complement strand
AGCATATTATTTGTTTACGTTTGTCTCCTGGAAAATGAAAATAGCTTTATTTTTTTACTTGTAAAAGCAATGTATTTTCAATTTAAAACAGAAGAAATAATGACATTAACGTTAATAACTACAGGTAATAATCTAATATATAAATATCACCTATATTTCTCCATGCAAATAGAATTATTAAGACATTTTGATTGACATTCTTCCAGACAATTCTATTTTTTGCTTTGGCCATTTTCATTCACTCAAAAAATATTTATTGAAGATCTAATGGAACGCAAGGTAATAACACAATCTGCTTTTTCTTGTTGTTGTTTAGATCTCAAGTACATAAAATTTAGTTGCTCATACTGCTCAGTTCCTGTCATGTTGTCAACATGAGCATTGGCTACATTCCTATTTTATTTTATATTTGTTTTTCATTTTCCTATTTGTTCTCCAAAAGTATGCCTCTTCCCTTCTCTCCGTAATTGATACCTACTTTAGTAGATTACATTATGTGATTCTAGTCTACATTCCATATAATTATTTGGAAATATGTATATTGTAAAAATTATACAGTGCTACTTTATGTGTGTGTTTTAATTTATGGAAAAGTATGGTGCTTTAAATATATAAATCTATTTTTTTTTGTTTTTACTTTTTACTGCTGCATAGCATTTTATTGTAATCCTGTTGCATTTTACATAGCCATTTCCCTAGTGATGGACAATTTAGGTTCCACGATTTTACTTCAAACAACACTGTGATTAACCTCTATTACATGTCCTATGGTTCTGTACTCAAGTTTATTTGAGATCTCTGGCTTATAGGTCATACATATAGTAAACATTAAATTATTACAGAATGGTTTTCAGAATGCTGTTTTTTTCTAATATAGACCAACATGACAGTACATGAGTGCTCCTACATCCCCACCAGGTCTTAATCTTATCTGACTTTCTAAATTTGCTAATCTGATGGATATAAGGGGGTATTATATAGTTATTTCAATATGTTTTTATTATTTTAAAAAAAGTTAAGCACTTATTAATTAGCCATTTGTTTTCTCACTCTAAACCTTGTTTGCCTATATTCCTTATCCTTTATTCTATTGGATTTTCTGTCTTTGTCCTACAGGTTTGTAGGAATTCCTTGTGTATTCTAGATATAAATCCATTTTGGCTTATGATATTGCATATGTCTACTCCTAGTCTGTCACCTGCATGTTAACTTTTGGATGGTGTTAACTTTGGCTTCATTTGAACTGAAATCTTACTTTGGGAGCAGGAGGCATATTCATGTTCCTTATGTTCCCATCATTTTTTTTTTAATATTGTTTAAGAAGTTCTTCCAAGCACCTCAGCATTAAGTGCTGGAATTGTGCTTTTCCCCATTGCAAGCCTGGGGCAAGAGGAGGGCTGCTACAGCAGCAGTTTATCTTGGGTGGTGAAATTTGTAGCACAGCCTAGCTTAGTGACCTGGAACTCGTCTGCATGTGATATTGCTGCATGTCCCAGCCTGCTCCCCTAAGATCATTGTGCAACATGGCTCTCTTTACTCCACCTCCAGGCAGAAATCCAGGCATCTGGAGCACCCACTTGCCTGGACCGGCAGCCTGAGCCACCCCACCCTTCATGGACATACATCATTGTGTAGCATGGCCTTCTCTGCTTCATGCCTAAGCAGGTCTCCAGGCATTCAGAACACCTGCTCACATGGATCAGCAGCTTTACCCACTACCACCATTCCTGTGAAGAGATCGTGTTGTAGTGAGGCCCTCTCCACTTCATGCCCATGCACATCTCTAGGCATTTGGAGTAAACTCCCCTAGATCAGCAGCCTGAGCCACCCACCCTTCCTGTGCAAAAATCCTGGTGCAAGAGGACCCTTTGTGCTATACACCCAGACATATCTCCAGGAATTCAGGTCACCTGGTTGCCTGGTTTAGCAAACTGAACCCCACTCTTTCTATGCAGAGATCCTGGTGAAGGGGAGCCCTTTCGGCTACACACTGAGGTGGATCTCCAGTCATTCAGAGCATCTGCTTGCTTGGCTCAGCAGCCAGAATCACTGCACCCTTCCTATGCACAGATCATGGTGCAGAGGGGCCCTCTCTACTCCATGACCAGGTAAGTCTCCAGGAGCCATGATTGCATCATTGCACTCCAGCCTGGGTGACAGAGCGAGACTCCATCTCAAAAAACAAACAAACAAACAACCGAAATGACATTACAACATATCCCACAGGAATACGAAAGTATGAAAGATCCTTACAGACTATTATGAAAACCTCTACACACAAAATGTAGAAAATCAGGAAGAAATGAATAAATTCAGGGAAACACACAATCACCTAAGATTGAATCAGGAAAAAATTGAAACCCTGAACAGACCAATGTAGAATTCATCCTTTGGGTATATACCCAGTAGTGGGATGACTGGGTCATATGGTACATCTAGTTCTAGATCCTTGAGGAATTGCCATACTGTTTTCCATAATGGTTGAACTAGTTTACAATCCCACCAACAGTGTAAAAGTGTTCCTATTTCTCCACATCCTCTCCAACATCTGTTGTTTCCTGACTTCTTAATGATTGCCATTCTAACTGGTGTGAGATGGTATCTCATTGTGGTTTTGATTTGCATTTCTCTGATGGCGAGTGAC
>NW_016816505.1:7052-10145 GCF_001698545.2 Rhinopithecus bieti | reverse complement strand
ATAAATGATGAATTGATGGGTGCTGACGAGTTGATGGGTGCAGCACACCAACATGGCATAAGTATACATATGTAACAAACCTGCACGTTATGCACATGTACCCTAGAACTTAAAGTATAATAAAAAAAAAAGAATTCATAAATTGATTCAGTCATAAAAATATCTACCAATCATAAAAGCCCCAGACCATATGGATTTACAGCTGACCTCTACCACACCTACAAAAGAGTTGCTCTGAATTCTACTAAAATTATTCCCAAAAAAGTGTTAAGGAAGGACTCCTCCCAAACTCATTCTAGGAAGCCAGCATCATGCTGATACTAAAACCCGCCAAAGAAAAAATGAAAAAAGAAAACTACAGGTCAGTATCCCTGATGAACACAGATGCAAAATTTCTGAACAAAATACTAGCCAACTGAATCCAACAGCACATCAAAAAGTTAATTCACCATTATCAAGTAGGCTTTATTTCTGGGATGCAAGGTTGATTCAACATATACAAATCACTAAATGTGATTCACTACATAAACAGAATTAAAAATGCAAACCATATGATTATCTCAATAGATATGGAAATAGCTTTTAATCAGATTTAGCAACTCTTCACGATAAAAATCCTCAAGAAATTAATCATCAAAGGAGCATACCTTGAAATAATAAAGCTATCCATGACAAATCCACAGTCAACATCATAATGAATGGGCAAAAACTGGAAGCATTTCCCTTAAGAACTGGAAAATGACAAGGGTCCCCTTTCTCACCACTCCTATTTAAAATAATGATGGAATTTCTAGCCAGAACAATCAAGCAAGAAAAATAAATGACATCCAAATAGGAAGAGAATAAGTCAAACTATCTCTCTTCATGGATGATATGATTCTATACTTCGAAATTCCTAAAGACTGTGCCGAAGGGCTCCTGTAACTGATAAACAACTTCAGTGAAGTTTCAGGATACAAAATCAGTGTAAAACATCAGTGGCATTTCTATACACAAATAATATTTAGACTGAGAGCCATATCAAGAACTTAATTCCATTTAAAATAGCCACAAAAAATACCTAGGAATACATCTAACCACGAAGGCAAAATATTTCTACAAGGAGAACTATAAAACACTGTGAAAAGAAGTCATAGATGACACAAGAAAATAGGACAAAAAAACATGTCATGCTCATGGATTGGAAAAGTGAGTATCATTAAAATGGCCATGCTGCCTAAAGCAATACACAGATTAAACACTATTCATATCATGCTACCAACATCATCTTTTACCAAATTGGAAAAAAAAACTATTCTAAAATTGATATGGAACCAAAAAAGAGCCTGATTAGCCAAAGAAATCCAAAACAAAAGGAACAAAACCAGAGGCGTCACATTACCCAGCTTCAAACTATACTATTATAAGGCTACCATTAACCACAAGACCATAGTACTCATACAAAAATGACACATAGACCAGTGGAACAGAATATAGAATACAGAAATGAAGCCTAACACCTACAACCATCTCATCTTTGACTAAGTGAACAAAAATAACCAGTAGAGAAAGGACTCCCTATTCAATAAATGATTCTGGCTAGCCATATGCAGAAGAATGGAACTGAACCCTTAACTTTTAACATATGAAACATAAAAAATTAACTCAAAATGAGTTATAGTTTTAAATGTAAGAACTCAAACCGTAAGAATCTTAGAAGAAAACCTAGGAAACACCATCTGGACTGGCCTTGGGAAAGAATTTATGACTAAGTCCTCAAAAGCAATTGCGACTAACAAACATTGGCAACTGGAACCTGATTAAATTAAAGTGCTTCCGCACAGCAAAAGGAACTATCAACAGAGTAAACAATCTACAGAATGGGAGAAAATATTTGCAATCTCTGCATCTGACAAAGATCTAATATACAGAATCTATAAGGAACTTAAACAATTGAACAAGCAAGAAACAAGTAATTCCATTCAAAAATATGCAAAAGACATGAACAGACACTTCTCAAAAGAAGACATACATGCGGCTAACAAATATATGAAAATAAAGCTCCACATCACTTACCATCATAATCTCACACTAGTCAGAATCGCTGCTATTAAAAATTCATAAAACAACATATGCTGACGAGGCTGTGGAAAAAAGGGAACACTTATACACTACTGGTGGGAGTGTAAATGAATTCAGAAGCTGTGGAAAGCAGTTTGGAGATTTCTCAAAGAACTTAGAACTACTGTTCAACTCAGCAGCCTCATTACTGGGTGTATATCCAAAAGAAAGCAAATCATTCTACCAAAAAGACACATTCACTCTTATGTTCATTGTAGCAACATTTACAATTGCAAAAACATGGAATCAACCTAAGTGCCCAGCAATGGTGAATTTGATAAAGAAAATGTGGTACATATACACCATGAAATGCTACACAGCCCTAAAAAATAATGAGCCATAAAAAATAACGTCCTTTGCAGCAACATGGATGCAACTGCTGGCCATTATCCTAAGTGAATTTATGCTGAAACAGAGAACCAAGTATCACATGTTGTCACTTATAAGTGGAGGCTAAACATATGGCATTCACAGATGTAAAGATGGATACAGTAGAAACTGTGGACAACTTGAGGGGAGATATAGGGATGGAAAAGTTTTAAAAACTAACTAGTGGGCTAACTAGCTAGTGGGTTAAAACTATCCTTAGTACTAACTAGTGGGCTAACTAACTAGTGGGCTAACTAACTAGTGGGTTAAAACTATCCTTAGTACCTGGGTGAAAAACCATTCATACCCCAAACGTCAGCATTACACAATATACCCAGATTAAAAACCTGCGTGTGTACTGCCTGAATCCAAAATACAAGTGGGGAAAAAAGAGCAAAGGGTTTGGAAGAGCCATTCTCTCCCAGACCACAAATGATCTTTTCCTATTTTTTTACAAGTTGACAGGTACTCCTGACATTATATGTAAGATGGTTTTGTTTTTGGAAGAGATAGAGGAGTTAGAGGGGAAAAAAGTACTCTTTCCACAACGTGAAGATCACAGAGATGCTCTCTTATTATTTTCTTTGGTGGGTTATAGTTTTATTTTTTCTTGTCTTGTTGTTT
>NW_016816505.1:0-4519 GCF_001698545.2 Rhinopithecus bieti | reverse complement strand
CAAATAAGATAGAACACAAGTAGGCAATATCAATTAATATTTTACATGCTCTTGCAGGTTTTTCCGTGAATTGTTTTATGTAATTAAGATAATACTGTATATACATTTTTGCATCCTACTAGTTGTTTTTGAAGTTATATAAATGGCATTTATCTGAATTATTAAAAAATCCTTTTAGATGTTACTTTTAATGGTATCAAAGAGTCCATTGAATATATGTATTCTCATTTATTTAACACATCAGGAGTTATTGGTCATTAGAGTTACAATATTTACACGTTTACAAGTTGCCTATTATTGTTCTGTCCAGTATCTCTCACCCCTTCTCCTGAGATTGCTTACATACCAACTCTAGCCACATCATTCCCAAAGATTCTGTCATGTTCTGGCAAGGCCTTAAGCATCAGGCCATAGTTGAATGGTCAAACTGTTAGCATCTGACCTCAAACTTAATTATTTTCTCCCATAGAAAGCTTTTGGATTTGCAATCCAAGAGAGCACCTTCCCTCTATGGTTAAATGCATAAATTAAGTCCCTGGAAGCTGTGGGAAGCTATAAATAGTGTCACGTGGCAAGAGCTGATTTGTGATGAAAGTCAATTAAACAGCTACTCAGAAAAAAATAGTTCTGAGAGACAATATTTGAATTCCTGTTCCAGTTGCTCCTGAAGTGACCCCTGTAGATTCCACAGCTTGGCTTTTCAATCCTTCTTTGAATCAATAAGCTAATAATCTCTTCATATTAAAAGCTTGTTTTAATTGAGTTTCTGAAACTTTCAACAAAAGGAGCCTTAATTTAAACACTGTATTGAACATCTTTGAGCATAAAACATGGTCCAAATTTGAAATTAATATCTTACAATAGGGTATCCAAAAATTCTGGAAACTTTTATATATTTTAAAGTCTCTAAATAAGGGGATTTATATATCACAATGTTTAAAGAAACTGAAAGAGACAGTTTTGATGAGTCATAGAGTTTTAGCTTATTGCTAAAGAAAATAATTGTGAGAAAGGTGGACAAGGAATTACAATAAGGTAAAAAACAATTAAATCTCATCATGAAAAAAATCTGGAACACTATTAAAGTTTCTGTGGAAAAGGACACATAAAGAATGCAGAGAAATAGCAGATACTCAACATTTGGTATGAGTTCTATTAATATCAACTGCAGCTAGATAACATTAACGAGTTTTGAGGAAAATAGATTGTGTAATATCATGTTTTCAGAATGACATGAAAATAATGCAACAGTGTCTAGTATGGCCAAGTTTCTATTACTTAAGGATTTCTTCATCACTTAACCATGAAATAGATATAAAGAAACCTGTTTTAGTGTATCATCAATGACAATTTTTCATCAAAACTTTTAAAAGGTTGTGTTCTATCAATATTATTGTGTAATAAGTATCTGACAATAGATTAATAACCAGAATATATAAGGAATTCAAACTCCATAGAAAAAAAATCTAATATTCCAATTAAAAATGGACAAAATATTTAAATAGACATTTCTCCAAAAAAGACATACAAATGACAAACAGGCATATGAAAAGGTGCTCAACATCATTGGTCATTGGAGAAATGCAGATCAAAACTACAATGAGGTATCATGTCACCTCAATTAAAATGGCTTATATCCAAAAGACAGGCAATAACAAATGCTGGTGAGGATGTGGAGAAAAGAGAATCCTCATGCTCTGTTGGTGGGAATGTAAATTAGTGTAACCACTATGGAGAACAGTTTGGAGTTTCCTCAAAAATCTAAAAATAGAACTACCATACAATCCAGCAATCCCACTGCTGGGTATGTAACCAAAAGAAAAGAAATCAGTATATCAAAGAGATATCTACACTCTCATGTTTGTTGCAGCACTGTTCACAATAGCCAAGATTTGGAAGCAATCTAAATGTCCATCAACAAATGATTGGATTTTAAAAATGTGGTACATATACACAATGGAGTACTATGCAGCCATACAAAAGAATGAGATCCTGTCATTAGCGACAACATGGATAGAACTGGAGGTAATTAGGTTAAAAAAGTCAGACACAGAAAGAGATAATTTGCATATTCTCATTCATTTGTGGGTGCTAAAAATTAAAGCAATTGAACCCATGGAGTGAGAGAGTAGAAGGATGCTTATGAGAGCCTGGAGGGTTGGGAGGGATGTGGGGATGGTTAATGGGTAGAAAAATGCATATAATTAGAAAGAATAAAGAAGAGCTAGTATTTGATAGCCTAACAGAGTGATTATGGTATGTAATAATTTAATTGTACATTTTTTAAATAACTAAAAAGTCTGTAACCCAAAAGATAAATCCTTGGCGGGATGGATACCCCATTTTCCATGATGTGGTTATTGTTTGCTTCATGTCTGTATCAAAGCATCTAAAGAACCCCATAAATATATATGCCTACTGTGTACCCACAAAACTGAAGAAAAAAAGAAATAAAGAAAAAAATTTAGAAGGATTTTAGTCTTATAATTGTTTTCAGCATGATATNAAACTGAAGAAAAAAAGAAATAAAGAAAAAAATTTAGAAGGATTTTTAGTCTTATAATTGTTTTTCAGCATGATATGCTCTGGCTCAGAGAATATCTTTGAAATGGTGTAGATCAAAACAGATGTTAATCAAATTGATGACTTGTTTCCTTTACCATTTTATTGTTTTATGTAACTTTACAGTTTTTCCCAACGATGAAATCCATCTTCAAAGGATGAAGATTTGTTACATTTGAGTATATATAAAGAAAGACTAAAATGTCTAAAGTCTCGAGAAACGCTTTTCAAATATGTCTTTGAGTAGTAGTTGTGCTACTGTAATAATTACACTGCCTATGAAAGTGACTAGTTTGAAGTGAATGTCACTTCTTTAGTTACATGTGGAGACAGGTACATCATTTGCTTGTGCTCATATGTTTTAAAAGCATAGCCTAAATTTATCCCTTTCTGAAGTTAACTTAGCAACTGAAGCCAAATCTTAATTGGTATCAAAAGCTTCTATGATAGCACAGTGCCTTGCTTGTAAAATGCCCTTTGCAAATATTTATTGAATAAATGGGAAGACTTCTCCAGTCTTATCCATCCCTCAGTCTTCAGACTACACACTTCATTTAGATGTCAAGAAAGTGTTCCCTATTTATCTTTTCAGGCATGAAAACATTTTTTAATCTAATTAAGCAGCCCCAAACTCCATATATCAATTAACATGTTTCTACCTCAGCAAAAGTTTTAAGAATTTAGTTCAGTTACATTAAAACAATGACAGAATTCCCTTACTAAGTAGAATAAAAAATACATAAATAGATCAATCATCTGTGTATAAGGCTTCATTATTACCTACCCTCCAGAAAGCTTTCCCCTGCCTACGTCATCCAAAATATAGAGATTTTGTGGGAAAGAACACAATCTCTGCCCACCAAGTTGGATCAGCTGGTTGCAACATTTGCTTCAATTACATTCTTGGTAAGCCCTTTAATAGTGGATCATAGATTGAATGGAAGTGTCCAAGATGCTCTCTTCTCCTGGTAAGGTTCCCAATCTTTATTCCATCTATTCTAGTTTCCTTTTCCACTCCAGCAAACTCATAATACTGAGAACCTAGGAGGCTTATGCTTGAACACACAGTTGTTCCAGACTTACTGTATATAAGAGGTTTCTGAGGTAGCCATATGGTTGGAAGGTAGACTGAAGGATTTGTCTTTTTTTGTTTTGTTTTGTTTTTTGAGACGGAGTTTTGCTCTTGTCACCCAGGCTGGAGTGCAATGGCACGATCTCAGGTCACTGCAACCTCTGCCTCTCATGTTCAAGTGATTCTCCTGCCTCAGTCTTCCGAGTAGCTGGGATTACAGGCATGTGTCACCATGCCCAGCTAATTTTGTATTTTTAGGAGAGATGGGACTTCACCATGTTGATCAGGCTGGTCTCAAACTACAGTTGCATTCACAGGGGACTCATATTGTTTTTAACTTACTCTATCTACTTATTTGAAATAGCTTTGGGAAGCATTAATGGAGATTTTGGAGTACTTAACATTCATCCCCAAGCAGTCCTTGGCTTTACTACTGTCTAAAACCATCACATTTTAATATCAATAAAATATATACTTAACCCTCCTGTTAGAACTAATGAAAACCTCTTGGTAATAGAGATGAATTTCTAAGTCCAGACTGTATATGCAATTGGAGTAGACCTTCATCAGATTGAGTTCCAATAATCTAAAAATATCGGGCACTCTGGAAAGAGTAGGAAGGAAAGGGAGAGTAACTCTGCCAGGAATAGTGAGGGAAACCCACTAAGGAAACAGTGAATCTAAGGATCAAACATTCTGAATTTTAAAATTTTGATAGGAAAGATAACTTTCATAATTTTAATTTTGCTATAGTCATATATATTCAATATTAGAGTTAAAAAGCAATGAAGAGATGTGTTAAGGCATAATAGAGAACTTTGAGAACTTCGGAATACATATTAGAGTATGCCTAAATTTATTTCCTTTTAGCTGGAACTAGTTTAT
>NW_016816504.1:0-299 GCF_001698545.2 Rhinopithecus bieti | reverse complement strand
ATACAGGCTTGAGCCACTGCGCCCGGCCTCGAGTGAGTTTCTTAATCCTGAGTTCTAATTTGATTGCACTGTGGTCTGAGAGACTGTTTATTATGATTTCCATTCTTTTGCATTTGCTGAGGAGTGTTTTACGTCCAATTATGTGGTCAATTTTAGAACAAGTGCTATATAGTGCTGAGAAGAATGTATATTCTATTGATTTTGGGTGGAGAGATCTGTAGATGTCTGTTAGGTCTGCTTGGTCCAGAGCTGAGTTCAAATCCTAAATATACTTGTGAATTTTCTGTCTCATTGATCTT
>NW_016816503.1:0-6552 GCF_001698545.2 Rhinopithecus bieti | reverse complement strand
CAATTATATCACCTTTCTTCACGATTTCAATGCCTTCTCCACTTTATGCTCAAGGAGAGCACATGGTGCCACTGCTATGCTAATGATGATGATGAAGAGCACTTGTTTGGGTGGTGCTCTCATGCCAAACACTGTTATTTGGCTCAAAGTACTGGTTTTCTATTTTTCTCCACATTTATGAATAAAATAAAATTCTTAGCTAAAAAGACTCTATCTCATTGAAGTATGTTTTCTGAAATTTGGTTGACATTTAAGAGCCACTGATTTACCTGGGATATTGAAATTTTTATGAATCCAAATTGAATTAAATTCATTATGAATTGAATCCAATTGAAATTTTTATGAATCCAAAGCACTATAAACAATCTTTTACTAAAAGCCTTGGTGAGGCAGAGTAAGATTCATTACATATATATATGTGTGTGTGTATATATATGTGCATGTGTGTGTGTATATGTGTGTGTGTGTGTGTGTGTATATATATATATTTGTTGAGACGGAGTCTTGCGCTGTTGCCAGGCTGGAGTTCTGTGGCATGATCTCGGCTCACTGCAACCTCTGCCTCCCAGGTTCAAGCGATTCTCCTGCCTCAGCCTCCCAAGTAACTGGGACTACAGGCATGCACCACCATGCCCAGCTAATTTTTGTATTTTTAGTAGAGACGGGGTTTCACCTTGTTGTCTAGTATGGTCTCCATCTCTTGACATCGTGATCCGCCCACCTAGGGCTCCCAAAGTGCTAGGATTACAGGTGTGAGCCACCACACCAGACCGATTCATAACATTTTTATAATGTGAAAGAAATTTGTTAATCATGTTCCCAGTAATAACTCTGAACACAGCATTCTCAGTTCCCAGTATTCACCCTGAGTCACTCAGGGTAAATTGGTATCTCTGCAAAGGGGCAGAAGGTGCTGAGTGGAGGGGCACCACATTGCCCATAAATGCTTTCCACATGCACCTATAAGGATCTTGATTTAATTGGGCTGTCGTTTGCATGACTAGATACTTACTGAATCTAGTCATACTATTTTTTGGGAGCTAATGACATCATTTTGTTACCTATTTTATACAATTATTGGCTTGGCTGAAAAATGCAACTTTTTTTCAATTTACTCTAAATTGAAAGACTGGATTTGAAATCTTCAATCTTTTAATGTTAAAGAAAATTAGAGAAGAGCACTGTGTATATATGTAGAATGCATTTTTCTGCCTATCAAAATTATTTTTGTATTGCCTGTGAAACCCTAAGAAGCCACTAAAGAATATGGCCTTTAAATCCTTTAGCCAGAATTTTAGATTTTAAATGGACAAGAACTTAATGATTAAACAAAGCTGAGATTGTCTTTGCTTCTCGTCAATAATCTAGCCATTTCAAAAAGCATGGCAATTATGCTAAGCCATTGAATTATGGCTTAGCATGGCAATTCAAAATATTCAAAAAGCATGGCAATTATGCTAAGCCACAATTTTATCAAAAGTGATTTTGATAAATTCTATCCCATTTCAAAATTTTGTTTCTAATTGTTACTTTTATCATGTTAATGTAAGAGAAATTATTTGCATACTATTTATGCATTCAAGACATATTAATATTAAAGTGCTTAAAGTTTAATATTATATGACAGCATAGTAGAATCCTCTAAAATGAGAAGTTCATTATTAATAAATTCATTATGTTTTTGAGGTTTTTCAATTGTGAAAACAAATAAGATATGCTTTTTCATGATAAGCTCAATTCTAGGAAGTTACTCACTGGTCTCCATGTTATTTCTGTAATGTGTAGTGTAACACTGGGCCACCAGAATGGTGCAGATACACTGATTTAATCGGAATAAGAATGAGTTCAGTTTTCTTTGCTGACTATTGCTATCCCAGAGGTTGATCATTCACTATGACTTAGTAACTGTTGCTCCATCATGCCAGTGAGCCCTTTCAGCCAGATTGCCCTTTTCCTGCCATTGATGTGCTCATGTTGTGATCTCCTCTGTTTATCTTAAGCTATCCCAGATGAGAAGTGATTATTTCTTGCATGAAGGAGATCCCCATTTTATCTCTGTCATGGGATCCTCCCTTCCTCCCTATTGGAAGCAACATGTGGGAGGCAGGAATGATGACAATATACAAACATGTTTCCTGCCATGTGGCCACCAAGAGCAGCTTACAATATGCTCCACCTAGAAGTCACTTATTTCCAGGCCAGCAGGGGTGTTTTTCTACGATGTGTCTTTCTTTTTAAAGCACCTCTGATTAAGTTTGGCCCAATCAGGATAATCTCCCTTCTGATGAACACAAAGTCAACACATCAGCAACCTAATTTCATGAGTGATTTTCCACCACAGTCACATTTTTTTTTTACACGCCAAAGGAGAGGATTACACAGCAGGTGTGCAACAGATTGGGAATCCTGGCGACCATCTTAGAATTTTGCCTCCTCACCTGAATAGACTATTAACATAGTCTTGTAGTTTCTTTTGTTTTCTAAGTAAACAAAGATATCATTTACAAATAATAATTAACTACCTTCCTATTTTATTACAAACATTAATATATTTTTTCTGGCTTATTTCTTTTTCATGTACCATTTTATACATTTACACACACACATATATAACAATGAAAATGTATTCAATTATTCAATGTGTCAATTTTTATTAAAAATGATTGTTAGGCTGGGCGCAGTGACTCACGCCTGTAATGCCAGCACTTTGGGAGGCCAAGGTGGGTGGATCATCTGAGGTCAGGAGTTTGAGAACAGCCTGGCCAAAATGGAGAAACCCCATTTCCACTAAAAAATAGAAAAAATAGCCAGGCGTGGTGGTGGGCACCTGTAGTCCCAGCTACTTGGGATGCTGAGGCAGGAGAATTGCTTGAACCTGGGAGTGGAGGTTGCAGTGAGCCAAGATCATGCCACTGCACTCCAGCCTGGGTGACAGACTGAGATTCCATCTCAAAAAAAAAAAAAGAAAAAAAAACCCCAAAATGTATAAATACACAATGGAATACTATTCAGCCATAAAAGGGATAAATCCAGCCCTTTAAAACAATGTAGATACATTTGGAAGAATTATGCTAGCTGAAATAATACTGACACAAAAAGGCAAATACTGCATGATCTCATTTATATGTAAAATCTAACAAATTCTAACTCAAAAAAGTAGAAAGTGGAATAATGTTTACCTGAGGCTGGGTGTGGTGGGAAGGAAATAGGAAATTGTTGATCAAAGGGTACAAGGTTTTAAATAGAACGGATAAGCAGATTTCCAGATCTATTGCACAGCAGGATGACTACAGTAAACTATAAAGTACTATGTATTTCTTTTTTTTTTTTTCCTTTTTTTTTTTTTTTTTTGAGACAGAGTTTCGCTCTTGTTGCCCAGCCTAGAGTGCAATGGCACGATCTCAGCTCATGGTAACCTCCGCCTCCTGGGTTTAATTGATTCTCCTGCCGTAGCCTCCCAAGTAGCTGGAATTACAGGCATGCACCACCACGTCTGGCTAATTTTGTATTTTTAGTAGAGTCGGGGTTTCTCCATGTTGGTCAGGCTGAGTCTTGAACTCCCAACCTCAGGTGATCCGCCTGCCCCCTCGGCCTCTCAAAGTGCTGGGATTACAGGCATGAGCCACGGTGCCTGGCCAAGTACTGTATTTCAGAATAACTAAATTTCAAATGTACCACCACAAAAAAGACTGGTAAGCAAGTTGATAGATATGTTATTAAACTTGACTTATATTATTATATTATATGCATATATTGAAACATCACATTGTACCCCATAAATTATACAACTCTGATTTGCCAATCAAAAATACTATTACTACTGGGTTTTTTTTAATGAGAGAAACTTTAAGAAATTGCACCAGAGAAAAAAGTGTTCGTTCACCTTAAAATTTCAGAAAACATACACATTTTATTTCAAATGGCTTGTTCAGTTAGTGATGTAAGTAGTAAACTTTTAAAATTATGAATAGTCTGAACCAACAAAGTATGTTGATTTTTATTGTTCAAAATAATATAATACCTTAAAAAACAGACTGTAAACAACTGTTTGGAGTAAAACCTCTCTAAATTTGTAAATAAATAATTTTTTTCACTTGTTAGAGAAAAAAAGTTATTTAAATATATATATATGTAAAAAACATTTAGGTCAGGCACGATGGCTCACGTCTGTAATCCCAGCACTTTGGGAGGCCGAGGCGGGTGGATAGCCTGAGGTCAGGAGTTTGAGACCAGCCTGGCCAACATGGTGAAACCCTGTCTCTACTAAAAATACAAAAAATTAGCTGGTGTTGGCGGGTGCCTGTAATCCCAGCTACTAGGGAGGCTGAGGCAGGAGAACTGCTTGAACCTGGGAGGTGGAGGTTGCAGTGTGCCGAGATCACGCCTCTGCACTCCAGCCTGGATGACAGAGTGAGACTCTGTCTCTAAATAAATAAATGAATAAATACATTTAACCAAATAAACAAAAATCATAAGTTTATTAAACAAGTAATGAAACAACTTGCTTATCTAATTATAAAACTGAAACTCAGCATTTAAGTGGTTGTATATCTAGTGTTACTAGTGTCCTCGACAGCAGTTCTCAATGAGACATTTTTTCATAATATTTATATCCATGCTGTATGTGAATATATGGGAATTTGCCAAGGATAGTGTTAGAAACTTTCAACTACTGTTATAGCCCCAGACGGACAAATTAGAATCAATGTGGGTTACAAGCCAGTGGTATGGCCGTCTTGTTTTCAGGCTTAACATTTGTCATGATCTACCAGAATCAACAAATAAGAGCTAATACATTTCCTGTACACTAGCTAGGTGCTGGGAATTTTCTGGCACCTTTATTTGCATTAACTTCTTTAATTTTACCAAAACCCTAGGATTTAGACACTGTTATCCTTACTGTACAGCTGAAGAGCCATGCACAGAGAGGCAAGAAACTGTGTTTAGGTCATACAACCAGTAAGTGGCCGAACTGGGATGCAATCAGGAACAACCAAATACTGAGTTTCAATTTTAACCACTATGTTCAACCCCATGTCAACCAATGCTTGTTTTTATTCTTGACCTATATTTTGGCTCTAAATTTTTTAAAATTTAATAGAAATGCATAGGAATTTAAAAACCACTTATTTTTACCCATACATAGTATTTACAACTTGATTTTTGGTTTAAAGTATTCATTACTGGCTGGGCACAGTAGCTCACACCTGTAATCCCAGCATTTTGGGAGGCAGAGGCGGACAGATCACTTGAGGTCAGGAGTTTGAGACCAGCCTGGTCAATATGGTAAAACCCCATCTACTAAAAATACAAAAAATTAGCCGGGCATAGTGGCGGGCACCTGTAATCCCAGCTACCCAGGAGGCTGAGGCAGAATTGCTTGAGCCCAGGAGGTGGAGATTGCAGTGAGCTGAGATCCCGCCACTGCACTCCAGCTTCGGAAACAAAGTGAGATTCCATCTCAAAAAAAAAAAAAAAAAGAAAGAAACAAAGGAAAAAAAAGTACTCATTGCTAAGCTTAGCACACTTTGGTAAACGGATACTAACAATGGTTTTCCTCTCATGATTTCTAGGAGCTACCAATTTCACTTTTGAAATATATTGAATTTTTGTATTAAAAGCAAGAATGAGCCTATTATTATATAGAATATCTGTGGTATCCATGTACATTATTATATATTGAGTGGTCTACAGTGTCTGAAAGCTTCAGAGAGAGTATAGCTTTTTTTGATTGAATAACTTAAGAATATTAAGTCTTCACAGTGAATAGATTGAAATTACTGAATAGTCACTTATAATGTGGCATTAAATGTTATTTAATAAATACGTGAAGCTTTTAAAACTCATTTTAACAACTTATTTCTATTGCTATTTCACTTTTATTAGAAAGAAATATTAACATTTACATTACTTACAGGCCTATGAATTTTACTCAAATCTAAACATAGTGCTAATTTTAGGAGATCTGTATGATTAGTATTACAGAGAGCCTTTCCTTTATTTACACGTAGAAGATAAACAACTGCTTTCCAGGAAACACAAAGAAGCAAATTTGATTCACAATTAAGCGCTCTTAAAATATTAATACTATCATCTAGATGAAACTTTTAGATATCTGCATTTTCCGGTTGTTTAACGTATAACAATTCAGAAACTAGTTTTTATGAACTATAATTAACTAAAAATATAAAGTTATCAATTTTTTTCAGTTTTGAAATACTGCCATTATTCCAGTTGACGTAACATTAAATTTCAGAAGCTGTGGCTGTTGAAACTAGAAAGTCATGGTGGACTCTGCTTTACTTGCTGTCTTCTTATTTCACACAAACACAGCAGCCCAAAGATCAGAAACGTTACACATTTACTGTAAACACAGCAGTAGCTTTCTAGGGAGAACATATATGTGTGAGCATGTTAACTTGAAATTCACGGCATCTTTTGTTGAAGTATAGATTTCTATATGAAAAACAATGGGCTGGGCGCATGCCTATAATCCCAGCACTTTGGGAGGCCAAGGCGATGGATCACCTGACGTCAGGAGTTCGAGACCAT
>NW_016816502.1:2649704-2655679 GCF_001698545.2 Rhinopithecus bieti | reverse complement strand
AAAAAAAAAAAAAAGAATGTGTGGGTGGGGAAGAGTGGAAAATGTTAACTAGAGTAGAGCTCCTGTTAGTTAAACTTGAGCAATAAGTGTATAATTCTCGCATATTTGTTCTTATGACATTGATGGCCCAAGATATAATTTATTTGATGTTGATTCTTGGCCAGATTAATATAGAAATCTATTAACTGTTTTATAATGTCCCACTTTTCTGATTCATTTTGCAGCAATATATTTACAAACCCAGATGGAATTGCACATGCAAATTATTCTCCATTCAACATTACAGAACCTTGATTTATGAACTGTTATTTATTTTCTAGAGGAAATGTGTTAATAATTGTCTTATTGGCTACTGTTTTGTACTGTGCTCTTAACCTTTCCTCCTCTTAACTAATTCAAAGCTTAGCCTTCTCTTAGCACTTTTTAATAGGGCAAATAACACATTCTGCTGTGTGAATATAGCAAGTTCAATATTGTCATTGTTAAAGTTCTAGAGCACCTCTCATATTATGGGCACATAGAGCCCAATAAATGTTACTTGAATTAAATGGAAATACTATTAAACTGCATCTTAGGTTACCTTTTCTGTTTCGTATTTTTAAAAGCATTTTCCTTTGTTCTATAAGTTTCAGAATTAAACTCTTGGATACATTAATTAGGAGTTCCAAAGGACATATGATAAACTTCAGCAAATCGTATTGATTTAAAGCACAGTGTATTTTATTTATTTTACAAAATAAGAACTTTGACCAATGTTTTTATATCAACTACAGTGTAACATTCCAAACAGCTTGTATGTTAAACTCTCAACTCTGCAGTCAAAAAATGATATATTTAAAGTCTATTAAGTGTACTATTTAATTCCTTAAATAATAAATTTGTTTCTGATGGTGCTGCTTTTCTATTGGCTGAATATAAGAAATAACATAGTTTAAAATAACATTTTAAAATTCACTCTTCAAAGTACAGCAATTTATGAGAGACTGGGCTCTCATATACAGGGCTGCCTAGTGCAAGACCATGTGGGAACAGTTAAAGATATTCACAATATGAAGGCAGAGGAAACAACAGAAACGTTTTAAGCAAAAATGTGATAGAACGATATTTGCATTCTGAAAGAATCTGTCTTTCAATACACACAAATACACGCATACAAATACACTCACACACACATTTTTTCCACTTTCTCATTTTGATTTAGATTTTCTCATATCACTGCACATTATAAGCATGTATCAAAATATCACGTGTCCCCCAAATATGGGCAATCATATATTAATAAAAAAAGTAAGATTCTCATTTCTAGCTCAAATTATCCTCAAAATAAATTTTAAGAAACTTAAAGCAACCCCTTTCATCATATATTCTCCTATTTAAAAACTTTCAGCAGCTACCTACTACATGAGGATTAAGTACAAATCCTTTAACTTTCAAGAAGCCCAACCAATCTATCACACTCCATCTTTCTAACCAACTAAGTTTGTTCTTTTGCATACTAAGTCTCAAATACATGTTGGATGACACACTCTTTTTTTCTTTAATCCATGATAAAATTCCCCACAAGTGGGGAATTCTTTCTCCCTCACTTCCTGTCAAAATTCTGTCTATTCTTCAAGTTTCAAATCCTACATTGGAATATTAACTGGAGATAAATCTTCTGCTGCTAAATCCCAATACTTATGTTAGTGCCACTAATGTAGACATCTAAGTACAGTTATACAATAAAAAATGTTGAGTTTAAGACAACTGATAATGATATGTGACTAGACATTTTTAATGCCAAGGATTATATCACATATATTATATTGTACCCTGCCCCTGGTCATAGCCAGAAGAGTACTTTGCACAGATACTGTTTCAAAATATGCTTTAATAGGATTATATATATATATGTGTGTGTATATATGTGTATATAAATGTATATATGTATATGTATATATACAGTATGTGTAGATATATAGAGAGAGTATATGTAGATAAGAAAACACTAGTATGTATTTCCCTAATTCTAAATTTGATAATTACATTTTTTTTTGGGACAGAGTTTTGCTCTTGTTGCCCAGGCTGGAGTACATTGGCACGATTTCAACTCACTGCAACCTCTGCAAGCGATTCTCCTGCCTCAGTCTCCCAAGTAGCTGGGATTACAGGCACCCACCACCATGCCAGGCTAACTTTTGTATTTTTAGTAAAGATGGGGTTTCACCATGTTGGTCAGGCTGGTCTCGAACTCCTGATCTTAAGTGATCCACCCACCTCGGCTACTCTTTCAATTTTAGGTGCTATTGTTTGACTTTCTTTTCAAGATAAGTATATACCCTCTTATAGATATTTAAACACAACATCTTCTTTCATCATCCCTACAAAATTAGATTGCAATTTTTGTTAGATCTCCATTCAGTATCTACCAATGTATTGTAACTAACTACCAATGTGTGTGTGTGTGTGTGTGTGTGTGTGGTGTATATATATATACACACACACATATACACATACACACACACGTATATATATACTTACCTCAGAAGGTGAATGTTTGATTGCAAATAATTCTACTTCAGAATTTTAAAAGAAATTTACATTGTATTTAAGCTCTCAAACCTTTGTTAAGTTCAATGGCATGGTGCCATGTTGGGTGCAGTGGTCCATGTCTGTAGTCTCAGCTACTTGGAAGGCAGTCGTGTCACTTGAGACTAGGATTTGAGACAGAGGGAGACTCTGTGTCAAAAAACAAAACAAAAAAGACAACAGCCTGGGCAACATAGTAAGACCCTCATCTCTAATAATAATTAAAAAGTTCAATGCCATTCAGTCTTTTACAAGCAACAATTTTTGCACCTTGCATCTAGTTTCTCTTCCCCTATGGGTTTTAAGTTTGATGTTAGCATACCTTAGGGTAAGTATTTTTTATTGAATGTGCTGGGCACTTGGTAGGGCCTGTATGTGTGGAAATACACCTACTTTCATTGGTGAATTGATTATCTTTTCTTCCTGTTAGGGGCTGAATTCCCCACCATCACCAAATTCACATGCTGAATTCTTAATCCCGGCTTGGTGCGGTGGCTCAAGCCTGTAATCCTAGCACTTTGGGAGGCTGACACAGGCGGATCACGAAGTCAGGAGATCGAGACCATCCTGGTTAACACGGTGAAACCCCCTCTCTACTAAAAAAATACAAAAAACTAGCCCGGCGTGGTGGTGGGCGCCTGTAGTCCCAGCTACTCAGGAGGCTGAGGCAGGAGAATGGCGTGAACCCAGGAGGCAGAGCTTGCAGTGAGCTCAGATCCGGCCACTGCACTACAGGCTGGGCCACAGAGCGAGACTGTCTCAAAAAAAAAAAAAAAAAAAAAAAAAAATTTTTTCACCCCCAGTACAAAAAAATGTGTTGCATTTTGGGGGGCAATTTTTAAAAAAAAAAAAAAAAAATTCTTAATCCCAAGAACATAAAATGTTGTTTCCTTTGGGAGGGGAATCTTTAAAGAAAAAACTAAGTTAAAATGAAGTCATTAGGGTATGCCCTAATCCAATGTGACTGGAGTATTTATAAGAAGAGGCGATCAGGACACCAACACACACAGAAACAATGGTTAGGTGGAGGGGGCTGGGTGTAAAGACATAGGGATTTGATGAAAACGTTCATAAGATATTAAATTTATAGAAGACTGGATATGAATTTTCAGGATAAATTAAAATAAATAAGTAGTCACCAGTCTTGGTGACAACAGGCCCATGAAAGACAGATAGCAGAAAATTAACTGAGAATGTATGTGCTGAATCACCACAGCTCCAGGCTACTTGCACTGCTTGCTTTTAAATACCATGGCATCAGATATGCCCATTTTGGCAAAATATTGGAACCAAGCCAACAGTTAACAGCATTGATTGATTTTTCCTAAGTAGCTTATCCACTGTCTGAACACCACTGAGTTTCAAAAAACCTTGCATATCAAACTCCTGAAATGATCAGGTTTTTCTATGGCCATCTTTGCTAGCCTTTAACAGGCATGGGCTGTTTTAGCTTTCTCAAGTCTTACTATATTCCAAAAACATGTAGAGCTCTGTTTTCTCCATTTCTGTTATCCTTCTCTTGGAGATTTATATGATGCAATTTCTTCTTCCTCATCTAGTGGTATTTCTTGAAGTTGCAGAGAAATTTATATTTGCTCAATGCTCTGTGTAAAGTAAAATAATCACAGATCTTTGGGGAAGGTGCATCACCTCTTCCAATCATATGCTGAATGAGAGTAGCTTATTAAATTTACTTGTAAGCAAAATTCGACATTTATATACTTAATTTCTACCATGTTTTAAACTAAAATCAGTATTAATCAAATTGGGCCAGGCACAGTGGCTCATGCCTATAATCTCAGCACTTTGGAAGGCAGAAGTGGGCGGATTGCTTGAGGCCAGGAGTTGGAGACCAGCCCCAGCAACATGGCAAAACTCTGGCTCTACAAAAAATACAAAATTTAGCCACTGGTAGACATCTCTAGAGGTTTATTTGGGTCGACACAGGAAAATAGCTGATATTTGTGAAGTAAAATCATTTTTTATTCACAAAAATCACATATAAACATTATTTATATTATGGCAAGGAAAGTTACTCTTAATATAATCTTAATAGTCAGAAGTATAAATGCTATAATGTTTCTGTAAAACTTAGGAACAGATTCAAATATATATATAAATTATTGATATCACATTGTAATGCATGACATGTTTCACAACATTAGTGACATGTCCAGTGTGTTATGCCTCACTAGCAATGCATAGGTCAAGGTGCTGTGCAAAACCGCAGTGAAGACAGTCCATCCACACAGCATTTCCATCAAACCTGTACATGTGTCTGTGATGTGCTGCCTCACATCATGTGTCTCATTTTTACTGAGTAAAATTTCATTTTTGGCACATTATGGAGAAAAATAAGTAGGTTCATTCTGCTAAAAAAGAAATTTTATCTATGTTTCTATATTTTACAGCCAATCTGTGCATTCTCATTTCATAATAAAACAAAATTAGAACACTACACTATATGAAACAACAGAAAAGAGCATTGGCTTCAGAATCTTCAAATCTGGGATTAGGTTCTGACTGCACTCAAACGTGTTTTTCCACCTCTACCAGCCTCAGATGTTCATCTGTAATCAGATCTTCATCTGTAAAAGAAATTTGCTTGGTGGTGGTAGGGGAGTATCAAATCAGATAGTTTATGACTTTTGAAATACTTTAGGCTATAAACTACTATAACATGACTCCTATTATTGAAATTTAACAGTATTTTATCAAACAACACTTTGATTTGTGATGAAAACTAGGGCAAATTAAAAGATTTCTGAGTATAGAAACACAAATTTATTGTGGAAACATTTGAGCAAAGGCTGGATCTGTGGCCATGGGACTGGGATTTACTGGAAAGAGGCACTTTCCAGTAAACTTTTTGAGAGGTGATGATAGTAATGTTCTGTAACTTGATAGAGATAGCATTTGGGTTGCCTAAGTGTGATGCATAATACTGAGTGTCAGCTTGATTGGATGGAAGGATACAAAGTATTGATCCTGGGTGTGTCTGTGAGGGTGTTGTCAAAGGAGATTAACATTTGAATCAGTGGGCTGGGAAATGCAGACACGGCCTTAATCTGGGTGGGCACAATCTAGTCAGCTGCCAGCGTGGCTAGAATAGAAGCAGGCAGAAGAATGTGAAAAGAGAGACTGGCCTAGCCTCCCAACCTACATCTTTCTCCTGAGCTGGATGCTTCCTGCCCTTGAACATTGGAGTCCAAGTTCTTCAGTTTTGGAACTCAAACTGGCCCTCCTTGCTCCTCAGCCTGCAGATGACCTATTGTGGGACCTTGTGATTGTGTGAGTTAATACTTTATAAACTCTCCTTTATATATATATATATGATATATATATATATATGATATATATATATATATGATATATATGTGCTGTATAAGAATGTATGTATTTTTATA